>NC_090343.1:7616421-7806421 GCF_035084215.1 Heptranchias perlo
CCTCTTTTCCTTTAAGACCCTTCCTTAAAACCCACCTCTTTGACTAAGCTTTTGGTCACTCCCTCCTTCTTTGTCTTGGCATCCATTTCTGTCCAATCATGCCTCTTTGAAGTACCTTGGGATGTTTTTCTACGTTAAAGGTGCTATATAAATGCAAGCTGTTGCTCATTAGGGTACCAGAGGATTTTGTTTTTGTATTGAGAAATAGTGACACATGCTACTTCCCAAACCCGTGACCTCCACCACCTAGAAGGACAAGGGCAGCAGGTGCATGGGAGCAACACCACCTGCACGTTCCCCTCCAAGTCACACACACCATCCCGACTTGGACATATATCGCCCGTTCCTACATTATCGCTGGGTCAAAATCCTGGAGCTCCCGGGCTAACAGCACTGTGGGAGAACCTTCACCACACGGACTGCAGCGGTTCAAGAAGAAGGCCCACCACCACCTTCTCAAGGGACAACTAGGGACGGGCAATAAATGCCGGCCTTGCCCACATCCCGAAGAGCGAATACAAGAAAAAAATGCAGTTAATTGACCTGACTTGGCGTGCTCACATCCATTAAGAGAGGTGCAGCCCTGGGTTTAGTGGTGTGAGGGACCGTGTAGAGTTAATGTGAAGCAGCCTTTTTCCTGTCTCTACGGCACCTGGGAGTCCTGCAGCATATCTGCCCCACAAACATTCACAAGGATATGGACAAAGTTACCAATTATTAACCACCTGTGTGTCTGGGTAGGGAGCGCAGGAGAGCACCTGGTCTCATTAAGGAAGGCAAGTTGCCAGTGGCGCAGTGATTTTTTTTTTAACTATGTTGGGAAGCACTATGTGACAAATGGATATGAACAGCACTCAGCCAGTATTGCTGTGCACTGGACAAGACACCTAAACAGGATGCTTGAAAGCGCAAAACAGGAAAGGTCCATTTCTCCCCTGGTTATCTTTCCATTAATTTCAGGGAATATTTAGGGACACTGAAACATGAGAGAGAAATAAACCACTCTCCAGCACGAGACGCAGAGGAACAAGGGAGCGTACAGGATGTCATTGCCCAGGGCAGGAGTGTCTGACATCACTGGAGTTTATTGAATTGATTGAAGAAGTTGTAACCAGGATCGAGATTGGAAACATCCATCCATTTGGAAGCCGTTCAGTTAAAGTGAGGTGTTAGCAGCACTGGTGTCCCCCCCAGCAGGAAGATTTAACCTTCTGACTGGGACCCCACGAACGGCACAGAATATAATTAACCGTTTCAGTCCCACACCGAATTTATCCCAACACAGCACGACTGGCAGAATTCAATATCCAAATAACGTAGCTTACTTTTAAAAAATTGCTCGTAGGAGGTGGGCGATGTTGGCAAGGCCACATTTAAAAGGAAAGAAAGAACTTGCATTTATATAGCGCCTTTCACGGCCTCAGGACGTCCCAAAGCGCTTTGCAGCCAATGAAGTTTACTTGAAACGTAGTCACTGTTGTAACGTAGGAAACGCGGCAACCAATTTTGCGCACCGCAAGGTCCCACAAACAGCAATGTGAGAAACGACCAGATAATCCCTTTTTTGGTGATGTTGGTTGAGGGATAAATATTGGCCCAGGACACCGAGGAGAATTCCGGTGGCATTTTGCTCGTATACAGTGAAAAACCATCAGGTCATGCATATGTGTCCTCAATCTCACTGTTTTAACATCATGGACGTTATTTGTAGGTCAAACCAGAAAACCGATAATAATGATCTTAAAAAAAAAATCATCCCTCGTAGCATTTGACTGTTATGTAATTATATATGTTTCCAGGGGAGGGAGCCTGTACTTCGAGCTAATACTGTTATTTATTTGGTAAGCTGCTGGTTGGAGTGATGAATACCAAAAAGTTAGAACAGGAATGCTGAATAAAAACACTGACACCTTTAATCTCCCAAAAGGAGTGACTTTTCTTCAATATTATTCAAATCCATTTCTACAGACGCAGGTTGGTCTAATGGGGAAGGAGGTAACCCCTTAATTGAGAAGGGGATTCAATTTGTGGAGCATAATTCCCCGGATTGCCCTGGAGTCTCCAAGAATTGAAGATTCATTGCAGAAAGCAACACGTGAGAAAAGTCATAGGGGCATTAAAATAAAATTGTGGATTTTAAAAACATTTTCTTTGAACACTTTTGTTTATTGGTTATTGGAGATGGGGAACAAAAAAGGGCTGTTCGACTGACAGTCAAGAATCGTCCAATTGGGTAATGAAGTGTCCGTTAACTTTCCAACTGGCCTGGGATGCAGTGCGGTGCTAGGATGGACATGTTGGGCGACCAATGGCGGGAGTGCGGAGGCGGGGCGGTTGGAGGCGGGAGGTCAGTGGTGAAACCTCCAGGAATACGTCCAACCAGAGTTGGCAACCCTAAGCTTAAGGGGGGAGCATTGAAATCACAGGCGATCCAGTGTGGGATGGAAGGAATCAATTTGTTTAAGGCTTGTTTGAGGTCCAGTCAGAGCTAATGTGTTTGATCGCGGTACTGGGGAGATGGTGGGGGGGGGGGTGGAGTTCTATATTCCCTGACAGTCTATGTTCCTATGTGTACTGTAGGCCAGACTACATGGGCCAGCCTTTCCTGCGTCCGCAGACTATTCAAAATAGAAGGCTCATATATTGCAAAATTGAGTGCAGCCCATGCCACCTCCCCTTTCCCCCCCGCACTTCGGGTGAACACAACTCCAGTTATTCCCAGAATCTCAAAATCGGGGCTTTAATGTCCAGATTCACAGGGGAAGAACCTGCCTCTTCAGTGAGGCACTGGAGGACCAACATATCCCAATGGGACTGGATGTTTTCATGAGAGAAGGGGAGAAAATCGGGGAGGGAGGAGTGGTGGGGGGGGGGGGGGGAGAGAAATAAACAACTGAAATGCACCCAGTTGCGAGCGGTGCGACCGGGAGAATCATTGACTGACAGAGAGAGATCTACACTGACGAGGAAGTGTAGCCCCGTTTCCATCCCTCGGGGGTATCTAAAGCAGCACGCTCCCTTCCCAGCACATTTACCAATCACCTTCTCAGGGTTGCCATCTCGCAATGGCACTGAGGCCCATTAGTATGTAACACATTGTCAGGAACCTTGGGAGCCTGACTGACTTGGCAGTGCAATCTCAGAGAGACCCTTGAAAACGATTGCCTCTTTACCTCTCCCCAAGCGACGCGATTACACAGAACACTTGGACAGTGCAAGCTCAATTTAGATCCAACTGTATCACAATGCACCGCAGCCCAAGAATGATCAGCTCATTTAAAAAGCAGAGGGACGGTTTGCTCTTTAAAGAGACAGCACTGATTTACCCTCCTCCAGATAACAACAGCAACTTGCATTTATGTAGTGCCTTTTAACACAGTAAAAACATCCCAAAGCGCTTCGCAGGAGTGATTATCAAACAAAATTTGACAGCGAGCCACATAAGGAGATATTAGGACAGGTGACCAAAAGCTTGGTCAAAGAGGTAAACCAGATTTTCTTACGATTGCGTTGGGGATATTACTAACCTGAGCTTCACAATCCAATACCATAGAATCATAGAATCTTACAGCACAGAAGGAGGCCATTCGGCCCATCATGTGTGCGCCGCCTCTTTGAAAGAGCTGTCCAATTAATCCCACTCGCCCTGCCCTTTCCTCAAAGCCCTGAAAAGTTTCTCTCCTCCAAGTATTTACCCAATTCCCTTTTGAAAGTTACTATCGAATCTGCTTCCACCGCCCTTTCAGGCAGCACAGTCCAGATCGTAACAGCTCGCTGCGTTAAAAAAAACTCTCCTCATCTCCACCTTTATTTTAATGCAAGCAAAGCCAGAGCCTCAGTGTTGTGCCTCACTGAAAAGTCAATTGGCTATAAAAATGAGGAAATAAAAGGTAATGGAGGCTGCGTTGCGATGGGCTGCAGGAGAAGAAGTTGAACGATAGCAGTTCTCTGGTGCTGCGATCGGGAGGGGATTAGGTCGGCGCAGGCTTTAGACAGCCCCAAACAATTGGGGAAAATCCATTCAACTTCTCTTCCAGAAGCCGATTCATGCTCTTAAAAGTGCAGGGTGGGGAGCGCGATCAGCAGCTGGCTGAACAGCAGCTCTAGGATATGGCCTGCAGCCAGACATGACCTGCCGTCACCTCACTGTCTTGACAAGCAAGCGAACTTGTTTGGCAGCCCAGCTTCCCCCTGGCGGGCTGTCTCTGACCGTGTGCAGCTGCACATCTGCTCCGTGTCATCAAACCCGACGCAGGGACTAGAATTTCTCTGCATTCTGCCGAGCAAGTGCATATTTATAGCCCGTCACTACCCCTGCCCCCCACCTCCGCCCACCCCTCTCTCCTACTCCCGCCTCCCCTCCCGATGGGGTCACTAGATATAAATACACTGCCCGGTGCCATCGAGCCAGGAAGACCCTAAGTCTGACTCTCGTGCCTGCTCCAGGTTAGCAGATCACAGCTGCAGGCAGCAGTGGTGTTGCTACAGTTTGCCTCAGTGCCATAGAAACATAGGAACAGGAGGAGGCCATTCAGCCCCTCGAACCTGTTCCGCCATTCAATCAGATCACGGCTGATCTGCGTCTTAACTCCATCTACCCGCCTTGGTTCCGTAACTCCGAACAAAAAATCTATCAATCTCAGTTTTGAAATTTTCAATTGACCCCCAGCCTCAACAGCTTTTTGGGGGAGAGAGTTCCAGATTTCCACTCCCCTTTGTGTGAAGAAGTGCTTCCTGACATCACCCCTGAACGGCCTGGCTCTAATTTTTAGGTTATTCCCCCTTGTTCTGGACTCCCCCCACCAGAGTAAATAGTTTTTCTCTATCTACCCTATCAAATCCTTTAATCATCTTAAACACCTCGATTAGATCACTCCCTTAATCTTCTATACTCAAGGGAATAAAAATATTGTCGATGGGAAGAAAGGCTGTTTGACTGGGCCGGGGCAGTTGGAGGCGGGAGGTCATGTGATGAAACCTCCAGGAATACATCCGACCGGAGTTGGCAACCCTGGAAGAGAGACGCAACCTCTGGTGGATCTTGCAACCTGTCGAAGGGTTCACCATCTCCACTTCTGCCCGGCGACAGGTGGTAGTATAAACGGGCACTGGTGGAAGTCGGTACAGTGCCTGCTCATTCAAAACTGGCATGGCGGTGCAAAATTGCCTTTAGTTAGATTCTTGAGGGAGGTTATGGTAAATTCACCCAACTTTACTGGCCCCAGTCTTGTCAGGTAGCCTCCACTTAGTAGATGTTATTTAGAATGATGGAATCATTACACTGCACAATCTCATTCATCCTGTTGAGCATTGTACAGTCAAACAGGTTAACCCTTCCAAGGCTGTGGTAGCGTTTTTGTACTAAGAAGAATAAGGAAGATCCTAAAAAATACGTAAAAGTGTTATTTTATTTGAAGTACGTCCGTGATTCTACTTTCTAACATTTACCGTTAGAAATTGGCAGATGCTATCTGAAAGGAACAGCAAAAATTCTTCTATACTCAAAGGGTTAAGGGCCCTGAGTGAGCCTGGGCTATCGCACAAGCACACACCTGCCTCATTTCACACACCACAATTAAGCCGTCAAAAATATCAGCATTTTAAACAGGCCCTGCCCTGTGAGATCTGCAATCTTTCACAATCTGCACATCTTTGCCATTGAATGAATACACCACCTCAATTAAATAAATAAAATGAGCTGCTTGAAGGGGCAGTGGAAGCAGATTCAACAGTAACTTTCAAAAGGGAATTGGATAAATATACTTTTGGATGAGAGGTCAAACCGAGGCCCCCGTCTGCCCTCTCAGGCGGACGTAAAAGATCCCACGGCCATTATTTCGAAGAAGAGAAGGAGAGTTCTCCCCGGTGCCCTGGCCAACATTGATCCCTCTACCAGCAATGAAAACAGATGATCTGGTCATTACCTCACTGCTGTTGGTGGGAACTTGCTGTGCGCAAATTGGCTGCCGCGATTCCTATATTACAACAGTGAGGGTAATGGAGGGGATGTATTACCTGCTTTCTCCATTGGTGAGGGAGCTATAAACACTCCATGGAGGTGCTCCCAATTCCCGGCCGTACCTTCAGTGGGAAACCACCGATGGAACCACCCAGAGAAATGGTCGTTTCTCCAGGAGTTCTACCGATCCCCTGCCGAAGTTACGGTGGGAGATTGGGGACTCCCTGAATTTCAGGGCCACTGTCCACTCTTTGCAAACTCCGTGGAGCCCCGTCTTATGGGCCCTCCATCTGGCTCAATAAATAAATAAAATGACAACTTGCTGCTACGATAGCTAGTCCACAGTGACGTGACACAAGCTCACCAAACAATGTGGAAAGTCCTTTGTTACCTCGAGACGCGACTATTCCAATGCTCTCCTGGCCGGCCTCCCATCTTGCACCTTTCTGTAAACTTGAGCTCATCCAAAACTCTGCTGCCCGTATCCTAACTCGCGCTAAGTCCCGTTCACCCATCACCCCTGTGCTCGCTGACCTACATCGGCTCCCGGTCCGGCAATGCCTCGATTTTAAAATTCTCATCCTTGTGTTCAAATCTCTCCATGGTCTCGCCCCTCCCTATCTCTGTGACCTCCTCCAGCCCTACAAAGCTCCTCCAATTCTGGCCTCTTGCACATCTCCGATTTTAATCGCTCCACCATTGGCGGCCGTGCCTTCAGCTGCCCAGGCCCTAAGCTCTGGAATTCCCTCCCTAAACCTCTCTGGCTCTCCTCCTTTAAGACGCTCCTTAAAACTTACCTCTTTGACCAAGTTTTTGGTCACCTATCCTAATAACTCCTTATGTGACTCAGTGTCACATTTTGTTTGATAATCGCTCCTGTGAAGCGCCTTGGGAGGTTTTACTATGTTAAAGGTGCTATATAAATGCAAGTTGTTATTGAAGTTTTGGAATGAAGCAGTTTGAAATCGTGCTGCTTGATATTAGTAACCTGTATGTAGGAGATATTTCTGTCGACTGTTTTAACAAAAGGATGAATCTGAAACAGGTTAAAACCTTTGTTGCAATAACGGACAAAGGAATTTAACGTGTGTGTTATTAATATTACACAGCACGATTTCAACCCATAAGTGGTATGGTTTGGAGTGGAACAGTCTTGGAAAGGTTGAACATATTGTTGTCAGCTCTGGGCAGTCTTTAATCTGTCAGAGAGAGGGGCTGTGCTCACCAACAGCAGGGTTGAAATTTATTTTCTAATAAGATTTGGCCCTCCTAGTGAGCAATCGTAATTCTGACCTACATACACTTTGAGCTTGAAATAAATTAGTGGTTATTTGTGCCACTGTCTGACCTGGGACCTAGTGACCTTGTCTATCTAACTCTTAATCTACAGACTGTTCTGGATTAGTGATGGTTAAGCATCAATTTAGTAAATTGCAATATATTGGATGTTAATAAATTGTGATGTTTCTGAATAATGCTTAAATATTCTCCATAACGCTATAATTTCTGTTGACTTCAATGGAAATAAAAATCGGGGGAGAAGTAAAACGGGCTGCTGACTCGCTATCCGCCATTTTACACTATTGCTCAAAGTCAAAATCTACCTCTACGTGGGGAACTCTTATACATGGCGCGTTGTAGAGAAGGGCATGATGTAGTGAGGAGGTGTGTTATACGGAGATGTCTGTTTCAGACATGGATGTGCAGGTTGCTGAGAAGGGGGTGCACTAAACTGGGTAAGTTATAGCGAGGGAGTCCACTATAGTAAGGTGACCATGTTACGGGGATGGGTGTGTTATAGAGACAGGCTGGTTATATAGAAAGGTGAGTGTTATAGGGAGGTGAGTGTGTTCGGGATGTAGTTTGTTATAGATTGGGGAGGTGTTACAGCAATGGGCATTCCGGTGAGGGACATGTATTAGTGACAAGGATCTGCGCTATGGAGAGGGTTGCGTATTATAGTGAACAATTTTACAACACCAAGTTATAGTCCAGCAATTTTATTTTAAATTCACAAGCTTTCGGAGACTTCCTCCTTCCTCAGGTAAATATTATAGTGAAGCATGTGTATTATAGACAGGGGTACGTATTATAGACATAGACATGTTATAGAGATGGACCATGTTATAGAGAGCGGCTGCTGTAGACTGGGAGGCCCAACACCTCCTGACACAAAGTAGATGGGCAAAGTGTGCAAGCCACATGGAGTTTCCTTTCAACCTGGAACATATTTGGGGAGATTTTCACTGGGGGGGAAACCGGGCGGTAGCACCCCGTGAAACAGTGGGGCAAAGTTTACTGGGCCCCGTTGCTGCTCCCGATCCAGCCGATGCTGCCTTGGGAAGGGCCTACCGCTGGGCATCCGGTACTCCCGCCTGTTTCCAGTGGTCGCCTCTCTTTCTATGCAAATCGGGGTCCTGCGACATACACAGGACCCCCGTCTCCAGATCTGACTGAGCGGAGTGGGCCCCGTGCATTCTCCGCCCAGTTTCACCGGGCAGTCCAGCCCACAGGCAGCCAGGACACAGCAGACCAGCTACGAGACACCGCCAAACAGACGAGGCAACGGAACTACGCTGCCTACATGAAAACCAAGAGCAGGAAGCTTGAGAAACTCGGCATCACCACCAGCATCAACCAAGCCTCCCCCGGTACCACGGTTGCAACCACAGGGAAGTCTGTCATCAATTTGTCCGACAAGGACACAGCAGCCAAAAAGGTAAGATCATTATTTTTGCGGGGCCAGGAGGAGCAGGAGAGCTCCACAAAAAATATAACATGGGCCAGGTTCCAACCCCACCCTCCCCCGAAGCTACCACGATGCCTCTAGGCCACCCAATATTGCCTGGAGCCAACAGGACATGCCCATTTGGTGTGTTTCACAGAGGGGTTTGTTTTGGGAACATTAGAAACAGGAGGAGGCCATTCAGCCCCTCGAGCCCATTCCGCCATTCAATTAGATCATGGCTGATCTGCACCTCAAGTCCACTTTCCCGCCTTTGCTCCATATCCCTCGATACCCTTACCCAACAAAAATCTACTGATCTGGGTCTTGAAAGTTCCAATTATCCCCCAGCATCCACAGCTTTTTGGAGGAAAAAATTCCAGATTCCCACTACCCTTTGCGTGATAAAGTACTTCCTGATTTCACTCCTGAGCAACCTGGCTCCATTTTTAAGAAAATGCCTCCTCATTCTGGATTCCAGAGGAAATAGTTTCTCCGTATCTACCCTATCGAATCCTTTTATCATTTCAAAAACCTCAGTTAGATCACCCCCCTATCTTCTATACTCAAGGGGAGACAAGCCAAGTTTAATGCAACCTGTCCTCATTATTTAACCCTTTAAGACCCGGAGGGAGGGGCTTACACAGGGGAATGTTTCACTGAGCGATGTATCTCACAGAAGGGTGTAATACTGTGAAAGGAAATAGCCGTACAATAAAACTCCCAAATCCTCAGACAGGCTTATCAAAACGTGGGATGGAATTGCAGAATGTGTTCCTTAAAAAGCTAGTTAAAAGCCCCAGAATCTCATTAATAATCACAAATTTGGCCGATTCAGTCACTGTTAGCTGGTGCCTGTGAATAGTATATACAAAAGAGCTGCCTTTGCGTTTCACAGAAAGGTGGGCAGAACTGCGGAATGTGATTCCCAAAACACTGATAAAAATCCTGGGATCCCATATAATAAAAAACAAATTTGATTTATTCAATCTCTGCGAACCAGTGTCTCTCAGCTCATAAGCAATCTTGTCCTGGCTCAATAGTAGCCTGCTGGTTTTTAATACGCTACTTAAAATGCAAAATAGGACAGTACGTCCCTGCTATAATTCTCTTTAATTTTATCTAAGATGGTTTATAATAGCTTTTACATTATCAGGAAAGCAATATGTGACTGGATTGTGATTTATTTCCCACAATTAGACACTCTTGAGAAAGGTAATATTAACTCTTTGGAGTTTATTTTCCCATTTAATGCATTTGGATGAATTTTAAGTATGCTTTGCCTTCACTGCGAGGTAATGCATTTGGGGAGGGCAAACAAGGCAAGGGAATACGCACTAAATGGGAGGATACTGAGAGGTGTAGAGGAACAAAGGGACCTTGGAGTGCATGTCCACAGATCCCTGAAGGTAGCAGGACAGGTAGATAAGGTAGTTAAGAAGGCATACGGGATAATTTCCTTTATTAGCTGAGGCTTAGATAAGAGCAAGGAGGTTATGCTGGGACTGTATAAAACATTGGTTAGGCCACAGCTGGAGTACTGCGTACAGTTCTGGTCACCACATTACAGGAAAGATGTGATTGCACTAGAGAGGGTACAGAGGAGATTTACGAGGATGTTGCCAGGGCTGGAGAATTTTAGCTATGAGGAAAGATTGGATTGTCTGGGGTTGTTTTCTTTGGAACAAAGGAGGCTGAGGGGAGATTTAATTGAGGCGTATAAAATTATGAGGGGCCTTGATAGAGTGGATAGGAAGGACTTATTTCCCTTAGCAGAGAGATCAATAACCAGGGGGCATAGATTTGAAGTGATTGGTAGAAGGATTAGAGGGGACCTGAGGAGAAATTTTTTCACCCAGAGGGTGGTGGAGGTCTGGGACTCGCTGCCTGAAAGGGTGGTAGAGGCAGAAACCCTCAACTCATTTTAAAAAGTACTTGGATGTGCATTTGAAGTGCCGTAACCTTCAAGGCTACGGACCAAGAGCTGGAAAGTGGGATTAAACTGGATAGCTCTTCTTCGGCCGGCACAGACACGATGGGCCGAATGGCCTCCTTCTGTGCGGTAAATTGCTATGATTCTTCTATGATTCTATGACTCCTATTTTGCCTTCTGGTTCGGAAACTTCAAATGTATGATTATGATTGAAGTCAAATCTTGATCTTGCAAATAATCTCCCTAGCTCTGCAGAGATCAATCAATCAGCCCCTTCCTCTCCACCATTCTACTGCAAAATGCAGATATATACTCCCCTCTGCATAGAAAGAAGAAAGAAAGACTTGCTTTTCACGTCCTCAGGACGTCCCAAAGCGCCAACGAAATACTTTTGAAGTGTAGTCACTGTTGTAATGTAGGAAACCCGGCAGCTAATTTGCGCACAGCAAGATCCCACAAACAGCAATGTGATAATGACCAGATCATCTGTTTTTAGTGCTGTTGGATGAGGGATAAATATTGGGCAGGACACCGGGGAGAACTCTGCTGTTCTTCGAAAAGTGCCATGGAATCTTTTACCTGAGAGGGCAGATGGTGCCTCTAGATAGTACAGCACTCCCTCAGCACTGCACTGAACCCCCAACCTTCTGACTCAGAGGCAAGAGTGCTACCCACTGAGCCACGGCTGACACCATAGGTGTGTAATGGACTCAGAAACTTCCTCCACTCAATCCTCATTCACCCATTGACACTGGTGAGGAGAATGGATGTATCCCTTCAGTAGATTATTTCTGTAAACATAAGAACATAAGAACATAAGAAATTGGAGCAGGAGTAGGCCAATCGGCCCCTCGAGCCTGCTCCGCCATTCAACAAGATCATGGCTGATCTGATCCCAACCACAAATCTAAAGAACACAAGAAGTCGGAGCAGGACCCGGCCACATAGCCCCTGGGCCCTCTCCGCCACCCACAGGGCATTGACCGATCCGAACTCAGCTTCATGTCCAATTTCCTGCCCGCTCCCCATAACCCCTAATTCCCTTTACTTCTAGGAAACTGTCTATTTCTGTTTTAAATTTATCTAATGATGTAGCTTCCACAGCTTCCTGGGGCAGCAAATTCCACAGACCTACCACCCTCTGAGTGAAGAAGTTTCTCCTCATCTCAGTTTTGAAAGAGCAGCCCCTTATTCTAAGATTATGCCCCCTAGTTCTAGTTTCACCCATCTTTGGGAACATCCTTACTGCATCCACCCGATCAAGACCCTTCACAATCTTATATGTTTCAATAAGATCGCCTCTCATTCTTCTGAACTCCAATGAGTAGAGTCCCAATCTACTCAACCTCTCCTCATATGTCCGCCCCCTCATCCCCGGGATTAACCGAGTGAACCTTCTTTGTACTGCCTCGAGAGCAAGTATGTCTTTTCTTAAGTATGGAGACCAAAACTGTATGCAGTATTCCAGGTGCGGTCTCACCAATACCCTATATAACTGCAGCAATACCTCCTTGTTTTTATATTCTATCCCCCTAGCAATAAAAGCCAACATTCCGTTGGCTTTCTTGATCACCTGCTGCACCTGCATACCAACTTTTTGATTTTCTTGCACTAGGACCCCCAGATCCCTTTGTACTGCAGTACTTTCCAGTCTCTCGCCATTAAGAAAATAACTTGCTCTCTGATTTTTCCTGCCAAAGTGCATAACCTCACATTTTCCAATATTATATTGCATCTGCCAAATCTCCGCCCACTCACCCAGCCTGTCTATATCCCCTTGCATGTTTTTTATGTCCTCCTCACTCTCTACTTTCCCTCCCATCTTTGTATCATCTGCAAATTTTGATATGTTGCACTCGGTCCCCTCCTCCAAATCGTTAATATAGATTGTAAAGAGTTGGGGACCCAGCACCGACCCCTGTGGAACACCTCTAAAGGCTGGATTCCTCTCTCCAATCGCTCCACTAGTCTTCCAGGGATCAGGTCCTTGGTACTTTTTCCCTCCATGCTATTCCACTCCTAGACCAGGGGAGATTGGACACTGCTCCCAGTAGATTTTAAAGCATTGAGTGTCCAAGCTTATTTGTCTTCAAGGGACACCTAGGTACATACCATGGAACGTTGAGAGTTAAATATGAAGTTTAAATCCACGTCCCGGTTAAATTGCACATATCTCAATCTACCGATACCAACAAATCTCGGTGTTCTGAAATAAGGATTTATCCATCTGTGAACAGTCCTTTCCAAAGCCGCCAGCCCAGGATGTTCAAACAGGACAAACCAGTTAGTAAGGAATAAGCACCACCAGGGCTGAGTTGCCTGGGCTCCATAGGTCGAATTGCCAGGGCTGTTGGGCTGAGCTTCAATTTCTTTTGTCTGGTAACGCTCCTGTGAAATGCCTTGGGAGATTTTACTACGTTAAAGGCACTATATAAATGCAAGTTGTAGTTGTTGCGTGTGGCCCACTTGCCATAGTTCGGATGGCCCTGCCATGAAGGGCAAATACTTTGTTCCTTTGGTTGCTACCACAGATGACAGTTACTCCCTCACTACCCACCAAGGGCAGTGTGAACAACATGGCCACATGCAAACGAGATGAAGGAAAATGTGCTGTTATATACGGCGATGGCAGGAGATGAAAAATGGTGATACTTGATGCAAAAAGCAGTGTCATTTTCCATTCAAAGCTATCAACGCACCAGCCTATTCTCCGTGTCTTGATTCACTTTCAAATTGGGTATGATTCTTAATAAGATTGAATGTTGCTGTCGCACTGCAGATAAAGAAAGAACTTAGTGGCCATCACATCCTTAGCTTAGTATGGCTTAAGCAGAGGTTTATCCATGGGAGGCGGGGGGGGGGGGAGCTTGTCTGTAAAGTTCTAATGTTAGAGAACAGCCAACAAGACCATCGACTCTTCGCTAACATGAAAAATTTCACCAGCCTTCAGGCACCCATTAGGGGGGACATTAACGCATGTGTTGGTAAAAGAGAGAAACATCTTGCATGTATAAAACACCCTTCATGACTTCAGGACATCCCAAAGCACTTCACACCCAATCAAGTATTTTTGAAGTGTAGTCACTGTTGTAATGTAGGGTGACATGGCATCCAAATGTGCACAGCAAGACCCCACAAACAGCAATGAGATGTTTGTGGTTGAGGGATAAATATTGGCCAGGACACTTCCTCTGCTCTTGTTCAAATAGTGCCATGGGACCTTTTGCATCCACCTGAGAGGGCAGGTGGGGCCTCAGTTTGACATCTCCTCTGAAAGACGGGAACTCCAACAGTGAAGCACTCTGTCAGTAGACTGGTGTCAGCCTAGATTATGTGCTCAAGTCCTGAGAGTGGGACTTGAACCCACATTCAGACTCTTTTGCCCAGTTTGCAATGGTTCAACATTAATTTAAGGAGTTAAATGTGAGGGAAAAGATTGGAGCAGTGGTGCCCTTAACATGCCTTGTAAATGTGCAATGATTCTGTTTTTACTAAGTGTACCTAAAATATCTAAAGCCAGATCTTCAATACTGCTCTTCTGTCTTTATTTATAGATGTCCTGCCCAGTTTTGACAGTTTGGACCCATTCTATAGCATCTAATTGAATATCAGGTCGATCTAACACCTAATATCTAAGGTTAGCCCAGCATACAGCATATAACTAGATACCGTGCACCCAGGAACTGACACGGAGACACAGGCAACTGTATTCCCTTGTACTCAGTGTGTATTCTGAAGCTACCTTGGTCAGGAGGTGAATAGTTATAGGCAGCCTTAACCCCATTATTAACATACTCTGCTACCAGAAATGGTCTTAGAACATTATCATGTTTCAACTGACACTGAAATATGTTTTTAAAATTTAATTTGTGACTGCCTGCCTTTAACAGTTTTGTTAAAGACTTTGTCCAGCTGCAGTACGTACACTATGGAAGGGCTGGCCCAAGAGTGATTGGGGCAGCAACATAGTTGAAAGGGTGTTAGAAACTATGAAGACAAACCCATAATGGTTTCAAAAGTCATCAGATCAACCCACAGATTGCATTTTATGGCTGGCTAGGAATCCACTGGAGCTGCACAGAGTTGTCACCCACAGGTTTTTGATCGATTTGCCCCTAAATTTTTGAAAATGAGAAACAGACAGGCAAAGGTGTGATTCATAATTACAGAATCATAGAATGATATGGCACAGGATGAGGCCATTCGGCCCATTGTGCCTGTGCCGGCTCTTTGAATGAGCTATCCAATTCGTCCCACTCCCCCTGCTCTTTCCCCATAGCCCTGCAAATTTTTCCCCTTCAAGTATTTATCCAATTCCCTGTTGAAAGTTATTATTGAATCTGCTTCCACCTCTCTGTCAGGCAGCTCATTCCAGATCATAACAACTCGCTGTGTAAAAAAATTTTTCCTCATGTCGCCTCTGGTTCTTTTGCCAATCACCTTAAATCTGTGTCCTCTGGTTACTGATCCTTCTGCCAGTCGAAAGCAGTTTTTCCTTATTTACTCTATCAAAACCCTTCATGATTTTGAACACCTCTATCAAATCTCATCTTAACCTTCCCTGCTGTAAAACGGAGGCCCATTCACTTCCCATTTAATTCTGTGCATTGTGCTGTGTAGTTTCCAGTTATAAGGTTCTCAACAAACTTTCATCACCAGCGAAGGAAATCTCGGAAGTCAAGCCGTGATCTGACTCGGCAGAAGGTCGCAACCGTGGAGCTACCAGAAATCCTGCTCATTTCTCAGTTCTAAAAATGAATCCTGCACAGCACTGAGTCTTTCAATACAGTATATCAACCTCACGGGTAGTCAGATGATAGAAGGTCGGCTGGCTTGGGAATTTACAAATGAAATTGGGAAGCCAAAGGGTTTATCATAACTGAGCAATATTCTAACTAATCCCAGGATGCCAAGAGTCTTCAAGACGTGGTCACATTTCATAAGATTTGTGAGGACGAAAAATAACCCCTGACACAATAAACTCGATTCCAAATCAACTGTAGCTTACCATGTTCATTAAATTATTAATCAGGGGGATGCAAGCTCATATAATTGTGTTTACATATGACTCAAAATAGAGCCTTCTTCAAATTGCCTTGGACTGAAGAGCATATTGTGTTGGGAATCGTTTTCTGAAGCAATCTGTTTATACGTGGAGCCTCCGTCGTGTGCATTACCCGTGTGGCCTTGGTTCACAGGAACGCAGCCCGTATATCTCGCAATTTTCACTGTCTGGGTTTTCAGGGCCCAGATAACTGAAGTTGCTGCCATGCCGACGCAGTGGGAGATCACCGGGAGGGTAATTCGCGGCAGAGCAACGTAGGGCAAAGCCAGGAGGATCACAAGAAAAACCCCTGATTCCACTCCTGTCCTCGCCTCCATCAGCAAAAATGCGTGAAAGAAAAATGCCTTCTTCAGTGGAAGAACATGTGTTTATATCACAACCTCCCAAAACAATTCGCAGCCAAGGAAGTGCAGTCATTGTTGTAGTATAAGGAAACGCAGCAGCCAATTTGCACGCAGAGAGATTCCACAAATAGCAATGAGATAAATGACCAGACAATATGTTTTTTTTAGTGTTGGTTGAGGGATAAATGTTGGCCAGGACACCTCCCTTCTTCTTCTTCAACTACATCTGATACAGCCACCTGAGAGAGCAGACGGGGCCTCAGTTTAACCTCTGATCCAAAAGACAGCACTCCCTCGTTATTGCACTGAAGCGTCAGACTGGATTGTATGCTTAAGTCTCCAGAGTGGGGGGTGGGGGTTGAACCCATAACAGACTTGATTTAGAGAGGCAAGCGTGCTACCACTGAGCCATGGCTGAAATAGACTGTTTCTGCTACTGGAACAGCCTGCTCAGAGTGAATTGCTGTGGAACTTGAACTGATTGTAAGGTTAGCATTGGAGGCTTTGCATTGTGCTCGGCAAAGATGTCCACTTCAATTAGATTTTTGGACAAGATAAAACCAACCCCATTCTCCTCAACCCTGAATATTCAGACATCAAGCGCTGCTGCATTCTGTGCTGTCTTGGGCGATTCCAACATTGAAATGGTTGAATTTTATACACCTTCCAAACAGTGTTTTTTTAGTCGACTAAAATGAGAACAGCCATTGTCTAAAATTATTCTATTTTCATCAAATTTTTATTGAAATCTAAAATAAAATTTGAGACAGAGATGAGACTAAAATTACATTTTGAATTATTTCTAGAATTAAACAACACTGAGCCAATGGTCGGAAACATCGACAGATGAACAAAATCTGAATTGCCATTCAAGTCCCAGTTTATTTCTCAACATTCCTTCTCAGCTTGTGAGTGATATGAGAAGTGAAACAAGGATTAGGTCAACTTTGAAACATAAATTTTGGAGAAAAAAAGGTTCCTAGAAATGCAGCAATGAAAATATTTTTGACTAAAGTTTGGAACAAAAAGCTAGCACTGAAATTAGGGCGAAATTTATTCCCAAGACTATAAATAAAATAAGACTAAAGCTCAACCACGTGCATTTATATAGCACCTTTAACGTAGAAATTGCATCTTATTCAACTATTTTATTGAATGGTCCCAAACAAGATAAGCCACCTTCTACATAATTCGTGGCTAAAGCTTAGAAATTACTTTTGGCAATACCAGTGAAGATTCGGTAAATTTGGCAATGGGTTAACACCTGTGTTAAAGTGGTGTGCAGAGGAATGGCATGTGAGCTGTTCAGTGTTGATCCGCCAATACTGGCAATGGTAATTTGCAGGCAAAACGATACAGTAGACCCCATAAAAATCGCAAAAGCAAGAGGCTCACCTCACACCACTGCCCCCGCAATCAATGTTTTAAAGTATTTAAATTATTTGGAAATGATAAGCAATTTTTGGGGGGGAGCTAAGAAAAGGGACATTGGTGCAGAATTGATAAATAATATCTTTATAATTCAACAAACTCTTTGATTAAAAAGTAAGTGCACTGTACTTTTACAAAAGGAAAAGAAAAGGTTAATTTAAATACACTACAGTAAAAACAGAATGCCAGAAATGCACATCAGGTCAGTCAGCATAAAGTTACAGGTTATTAATATTCCAGGTGTGTAACTTTCATCAGAAGTTGCATTCACTGCTGTGTTTATTTGTAGAAAAATGTAAAACTACCTGAAGGATATAAATGAGAAATCAAGATTACATACATATTTATATTTCATATATACTACAAAATGTTATTTTTCAATCATATTCTCTTGGCCTGCATTATTAATAGTTGATTTTTTTAATAGTTAACGGCTTGATATAATAAATAGTGTAAAAAATAACTTACCAGAATCAGAGTGCTGGGCTTAATGCATTGCTGAGATACAGAACACTGAGAGTGGTGGTAATAAGGCATGTTCTGCTGTTCCATGGTACAGTCCGTTGGATCTGCCAACTCAGTCTCTTTCCTCCACCTACCCCTGACCAGTTTTTCCTGCATCAGATAGAATTAGCCAAAAAATTTCCCCCAGGAAAGCCTCATTTCAAACATTATTTGAGATGAGGTTTTCGACTCCAGAGTTGCTGGGACTCGAATATGCCGAGCACTAAGGCAACCTGGCTGCCTCAACAATCAAATCTTCATTTTAAAGCACAGAGATTTCCAGCATTTCACAACCTCAGGATGTCCCAAAGCGCTTTATAACCAATGAAGTACTATTGAAGTGTAGTTATTGTTGTAATGTAGGCACCACAATGCACCAAAAAAGACTGCTGGCCCAAGATTGTGAATGCATCGCACAATGCCCCTGTACAACAGTCACATCACAGCTTATCTCAGCTCATCATAAAATATTCCTTTACAATAAATAATCTGGTATTCCTCCCAACCCATCATAAATTGCCCCTTCATAGCCACCCAGTGCTCATTCCCAGCCCACCATACGATGCCCCTTCATAGCCACCCAGTGCACATTCCCAGCCCATCTTATGATGCCCCTTCATAGCCACCCAGTGCTCATTCCCAGCCCACCATACGATGCCCCTTCATAACTACCCAGTGCTCATTCCCAGCCCACCATACGATGCCCCTTCATAGCCACCCAGTGCACATTCCCAGCCCATCTTATGATGCCCCTTCATAGCCACCCAGTGCTCATTCCCAGCCCATCTTACAATGCCCCTTCATAGCCACCCAGTGCTCATTCCTAGCCCATCATACGATGCCCCTTCATAGCTACCCAGTGCTCATTCCCAGCCCATCATACGATGCCCCTTCATAGCTACCCAGTGCTCATTCCCAGCCCATCATACGATGCCCCTTCATAGCTACCCAGTGCTCATTCCCAGACCATCTTACGATGCCTCTTCATAGCCACCCAGTGCTCAAGGCAAGTCCCATTTTTATTAACTACCATTTGAATTCTTTATGTGAAGCCTATAAAAGTGTGGAAATATATTTCTACATTAAAATATGCCACTGTTAAATGTTGTTTTATATATGATACATCCACTTAATTAATATAGTGGGCAAAAATCAGCTTGGAGCTATGAACGTGAGGTAAATCTATTATTCTTCAATTTAGCAATCTCATATTTTGTAATTACAGATGTGTTGCACTAACCTCATCACATTATGATCTCTACTTTGCTCCTAAGGGGAGGGGGAAGGGCAAGGATTTGATTTTTATACATTCAAACACCTAGGGATTTGGATCTGAGACAGGAGCAAAATCAAAGATTATGGGACGCAGTAATCAAAGGAGAATGTCTGTGAGAGAGGGAGCAGCTAGTTTGTTTTTAATTCTCCATTACATTAAGGAGCAAAATTGAGCCTCTCTTTGAAAAGTGTAACCCAACCGCCTCGTATTATTTTAAGGACTTATCAGTCTGTAAATTGGACTGTGCAGTATTACTCGTATGAATGCATGGTATCGAATTGCTTTGACCGCTGTTTAATAGATGCATTAGCCTGTTCACTTTAAGCGTGTTAATACCTCCCTTAAAATAGAGGGCAAAGGAATATGATATGAAAGCTTCAAAGTATTTGCTCAGTATTAACACACACCATAATTTCCTGGCTATATATTTTGACAGAAGGCTGTGTCCAGAGCAGCGTTCTTCAAAAGAAATGCATATCTTTTTCTTTTCGAAAAAGCGTGTACTTTATAAAAGGTGTTCGAAAAAATCGTTGCTCGCAGATTACAAGATAAAGAGCGAATCTGAGGGAAACAGATGAGAGGTGCTCGAGATATGTGTGATAATTAATTAGTTAAGATCATGTTCCTGGAGAAGCTGCAGCCATTGCTCACTGCAAGCAGCTCACGTCCTATCGGGTATTAGGAATTCAGATCACACCCCAACTGTCTGAAAAGCCAGACAGGGATGATGTTAGGAAGTAGCGGAACAGCAGTGATTGTCTGATCAACCTTACATAAGAGCTTGGATTGAATAATATGAAAAATTTAATAACCGCTAACCAATCAGCGGTCAAAAATACACCCAGGGACAGTTCCCCTTTCTTCCCAGACTATCCAGGGGCACAGCGATCAGGGAATAGAGAGAGACTGAGAATCCATATTCACTGGGTGCTAATCAATTAACCCTTACAGCGCTGACATTCCTCTATTTTTACCCTTCTATTTTTAGGGGTGACCTCAAAGAGCTCTTTAAAATTATGAAAGGGTTTGATGGGCAGAAGTAGAGAAGATGTTTCCGCTTGAGGGGGAGACCAAAACTAGGGGCCATAAATATAAGATAGTCACCAATAAATCCAATAAGGAATTCAGGAGAAACTTCTTTACCCAGAGAGTGGGTAGAATGTTGAACTCGCTCCCACAAGGAGTAGTTGAGGCGAATAGCATCGATGCATTTAAGGGGAAGCTAGATAAACACATGAGGGAGAAAGGAATAGAAGGATATGCTGATAGGGTTAGATGAAGTAGGGGAGGGAGGAGGCTCGTGTGGAGCATAAACACCGGCATGGATCCGTTGCAAATGGCCTTTATTGCAAGGGTTTTGGAGTACAAGAGTAAGGAAGTCTTACTACAATTGTATAGGGCCCGAGTGAGACCACACCTGGAAGCTTTCGGAGGCTTTCTCCTTCGTCAGGTGAAGTGTGGGATTCCTTGAATGTTACCGCATTTATAGTCAGAGAACAATACCTGGTGATTGCAGATAATCTTTCCAACTGCCCGTTGTCAAGGCAATCAAAGTGTTCAGACAGAGAGATGTTACATACAGGACCACCGAATATACAAACGGCCAGAACAAAAGACAGAGCGAGAGAGAGAGAAAAACATCCGAAAGGAAGAGAAAGACAGAGAATGACCCGTTGTATTAAAAACAGATAACTTTTTTTTCGCTGGCTGGGTTACGTGTAGCGTGACATGAACCCAAGATCCTGGTTGAGGCCGTCCTCATGGGTGCGGAACTTGGCTATCAATCTCTGCTCGACGATTTTGCGTTGTCGTGTGTCTCGAAGGCCGCCTTGGAGAACGCTTACCCGAAGATCGGTGGCTGAATGTCCTTGACTGCTGAAGTGTTCCCCGACTGGGAGGGAACCCTCCTGTCTGGCGATTGTTGCGCGGTGTCCGTTCGTCCGTTGTCGCAGTGTCTGCATGGTCTCGCCAATGTACCATGCTCCGGGGCATCCTTTCCTGCAACGTATGAGGTAGACAACGTTGGCCGAGTCACAGGAGTATGAACCATGCACCTGGTGGGTGGTGTCCTCTCGGGTGATGGTGGTATCCGTGTCGATGATCTGGCATGTCTTGCAGAGGTTGCCGTGGCAGGGTTGTGTGGTGTCGTGGACGCTGTTCTCCTGAAAGCTGGGTAATTTGATGTGAACGATGGTCTGTTTGAGGTTGGGTGGCTGTTTAAAGGCGAGTAGTGGAGGCGTGGGGATGGCCTTAGTGAGGCGTTCGTCGTCATCGATGACATGTTGAAGGCTGCGGAGAACATGGCGTAGTTTCTCCGCTCCGGGGAAGTACTGGACGACGAAGGGTACTCTGTTGGTTGCGTCCCGTGTTAGTCTTCTGAGGAGGTCTATGCGATTTTTCGCTGTGGCCTGTTGGAACTGTCGATCGACGAGTCGAGCATCATATCCCGTTCTTACGAGGGCGTCTTTCAGCGTCTGTAGGTGTCCATCGTGTTCCTCCTCGTCTGAGCAGATCCTGTGTATTCACAGGGCCTGTCCATAGGGGATGGCCTCTTTGACGTGGTTAGGGTGGAAGCTGGAAAAGTGGAGCATCGTGAGGTTGTCCGAACCCATGAGGACGGCCTCAACCGGGATCTTGGGTTCATGTCACGCTACACGTAACCCCACCAGCGAAAAAAAAGTTATCTGTTTTTAATACAACGGGTCATTCTCTGTCTTTCTCTTCCTTTCGGATGTTTTTCTCTCTCTCTCGCTCTGTCTTTTGTTCTGGCCGTTTGTATATTCGGTGGTCCTGTATGTAACATCTCTCTGTCTGAACACTTTGATTGCCTTGACA
Source organism: Heptranchias perlo (assembly GCF_035084215.1). NCBI lineage: Eukaryota > Metazoa > Chordata > Chondrichthyes > Hexanchiformes > Hexanchidae > Heptranchias > Heptranchias perlo. The sequence continues at coordinate 7,638,494 of NC_090343.1, forward strand.
ACGGGCAGTTGGAAAGATTATCTGCAATCACCAGGTATTGTTCTCTGACTATAAATGCGGTAACATTCAAGGAATCCCACACTTCACCTGACGAAGGAGAAAGCCTCCGAAAGCTTGTGATTTTCAAATAAAACTGTTGGGACTATAACTTGGTGTTGTAAGATTCCTTACATTTGTCAACCCCAGTCCATCACCGGCATCTCCCCATCATGGAGAGTCTAGAACTAGGGAGCATAGTCTCAGGATAAGGGGTCAGCCAATTAGGACCGAGATGAGGAGGAATTTCTTCACTCAGAGGGTTGTGAATCTTTGGAATTCTCTACCCCAGCGGGCTGTGGATGCTCAGTCGTTGAGTATATTCAAGGCTGAGATCGATAGATTTTTGGAATCTAATGGAATCAAGGGACATGGGGATAGAGCAGGAAAGTGGAGTTGAGGTAAAAAATCAATCATGATCTTATTGAATGGCGGAGCAGGCTCGAGGGGTCATATGGCCTACTCCTGCTCCTATTTCTTATGTTCTTATGTTGGGCCGAGTGGCCTGTTTCTGTGCTGTACATTCTATGTAATTTCTATGTCATATTTCTTCAGCCCCCAGGATGTACTGAGTTAGCTGGTAGCCTGACACCAGTTAGGATGGTGCAATCGGCTTCAATGTCCCTGGACAATCTTCCGGGGGCGGGGGGGTGGGGGGCTGATGAAATTGGTCTTTGGTGGTAGTGGAAAACAGGCGATAGCGAATGGGACTCCAGCCCGGAGCCGGTGAGCTCCGCCCGATTTTCTAAAGACTTTTTTGGTGCCGCTGGTTCGCTACCGCCAGCTTTGCGCTACCGCCCAGGATTAATTCATACCCCACCGTTCCTGATCACTGTCTACTGACCTCTGTTGGAAGTGCACGAAGGCAGAGATAATCGGGCTCACCCGGAATGCACCTCACCCCGAATCGAATAGCCTGCTGACACTCGAGGCTCCTGATTAGGCCCTGGGCAGAAGCGCAGTGGCTCATCGGTCAGGAATGGAATTTAGTTGCCATCAGAATTCTGCTCTGGTTCCAGGAACCCCCCCCACCTCTCCCCAGTCCCGGGTGGGCTTTGGGTTCGCTTTGCCGCTTTTCTGCCAGCGGGAGAGGCCGCATCAGAAGTTTGACTTCTCGCTGTTGAGGGTCACACTGGCGGTCACACGGAGGGCCTCCATCCCTTAGAGAAAAGGGTCAGTCACATCAGCAGAGCAGACATCATTCTCATTGGCTTGCTCGTCTAGAGTCTGCGCCACGCACCTTCCTTGTGCTGATGGGATAGGTCAGCGAAATGCTCCCAGGCCTCCTAGGCCACTACAATGTGCAGGAGCAACACTAGGGGTGATACCGTCCTCTGATTGATCCTCGTTCCCTCAAGGGAAGCTCCTGGTTCTTGTGCAGTATTTTGCTATGTGAGCGAAGTTCACTGGGTGAGTAACTGAAGCACAGGCCTACCTCCGAAACCAACCTGCCACCATCCTTAGTCTTCGACTCATTTTCCTTCCTTCTTACATTTTTCTGTTACTGAATAAGACGACCTGTTTACAACCTGTTCCACTGGCTAAAAGGATTAAATTATGAGGACAGGTTGCGCGGACTAGGCTTGTGTTCCCTCGAGCATAGAAGATTAAGGGGTGATCTAATTGAGGTGTTTAAGATGATTAAATGATTTGATAGAGAAACTATTTCCTCTGGTGGGGGGAGTCCAGAACAAGGGGGCATAACCTTAAAATTGGAGCTAGGTCGTTCAGGGGTGATGTCAGGAAGCACTTCTTCACACAAAGGGTTAGTGGAAATCTGGAACTCTCTCTCCCAAAAAAAAAACTGTTGAGGCTGGGGGTCAATTGGAAATTTCAAAACTGAGATTGATAGATTTTTGTTCGGCGATGCGGGCAGATGGAGTTAAGATACAGATCGGCCGTGATCTAACAAGGCTGGAGGGGCTGAATGGCCAACTCCTGTTCCTACGCCAGAAGTTAGGAGTGAGAAGATTATTTCCTCCCTCCCAGTGGGTCTGAGCCACCTGTATACTGAGATTTACTGTGTAGGGTAGCGATGCCTTGTGAATTCATGTCCTGGCGCTCTGTGGCTCACTATATATGTTACTTTTTTAATGGCTATTAGTGTTAGCTTGGCCCAGGGGTAACAATCTTGGCTCTGAATCAAAAGGTCATGGGTTTAAGCCTCACTCCAGAGACTTGAGCTCATAATCTAGGCTGATAATTCAGTGCTGTACTGCGGGAGTCTGTTGGACAGTCGGAGGTGCCGTCTTTCGGATGAGACGTTAAACCGAGGCCCCGTCTGCCCTTTCAACTGGATGTAAAAGATTCCAAGGCACTATTTTGAAGAAGAGCAGGGGAGTTCTCCCCGGTGCCCTGGCCAATATTTATCCCTCAACCAACATCACTAAAACAGATTATCTGGTCATTATCACATTGCTGTTTGTGGGATCTTGTGGGAAATTGGCTGCTGCGTTTCCTACATTACAACAGTGACCGCACTTCAAAAGTACTTCTTTGGCTGTAAAGCGCTTTGGGATGTCCTGAGGTCGTGAAAGACGCTATATAAATGCAAGTTCTTTCTTTTTATTTCTTGTGTCCACTACATTTAAAATATGCCTTGCAGCATTCAAAAAAAAATTCTCTCCTTCTCTGTGGAAGTTGCTGACCCATGCTGAGGAATAGTTGAACAGCAGTGGCAACCCTCCAGTGCCTAGGTCGAGTGGCCATTCTTGATGTTTGAGTCTAGACAGTGAGTGTTGACAGGCTCTTCAGCTATGGAGGTCTTCACAGTCAAGTTCCATCCTGTCCTCATCTGATGGATGTTCTCCAGCAGAGTTTGGGGGGGAGGGGGAGGTGTCACTGAATAGTACGATTGCCAACACTCCAGGATTGTTCTGGAGTCTCCAGGAATGAAAGACTATTCTCCAGGACTCTCCTGCGAACAACACCCAGGAGAAAAATCATAGGGGCAATAAACAAATTGTGTTGTTTAAAAATTTTCTTTGAACACTTTTGTTTATTAGTTATAAAAAATACCAGAAATGGGGAAAAAAAGGCTGTTTGACTGACTGTGAAGAATCATCCCGTCGGATAACGAAGAGTCTCTTCACGCTCCGATTGGCCTGGGAAGGTGGTGCACGGCGAGGATGGACATGTTTGGCGACCAATGGAGGGAGTTTGGGGGACGGGGCGGTTGGAGGCAGGAGGTCACGTGGTGAAACCTCCAGGAATATGTCCAACCAGTGTTGGCAACCCTGCGGAATAATGATCAGGAACAGGCTGATATTCTCCCTCTCCCTGGCCCAGATCCCTGGGGTCAATTGCATCGTGCCAACAGCTGCCTCGACTGAGATCAGCTACCTCAGTATGGACTGGAAACGCTTTAAGCCGGTGGCTTCAAGGAGGTTTGGTCAAGATTCCCAGTACGGGTCGTCAAATGCCAAACTTCAGTTGAAATCCTTCCATCTTTAATTCCACGTTGGGAGAAAATAATAACAATAATGTGATTTAAAAATCCCGACGGCTGGCCTAAGTTCATTAGATTTAATATGGATCTTCACAATAATTAAATAGAAAACCTAGTAAGAAAGGGTTTTTTTGCTTTTGTTAAGGTAGAAACTGAGCAGCTACCTCTACCCAATAAAAGCAAGAAACTTTACTCTCTTTATATGCCTGTGCTAAAGTGTTCCCGCTCTGACTTTTGCAATGCCCTTTTTTCTCACTTAAAGTTTTGATATTTTTTGATTTCTTGGTTGGTTTTGCCTCTCTGTGTTTTTTCTCTTCCTTTCCCCTCCTCTTTCTCTCTTTCTCTCTCTCTCTCTCTGTCTATCACACTGTTTCTTTTATGACCTTCTTTCCTCTTCCGTTCTTGTCTGCTGCCACCCTACAGTTTGTTGCATTGCTGCTGAGTGAGGCAGCAGTTAGTTCAGGCGTGGCAGGTGGGAAATGCCCATGCTGCATTTGAACTTCCAGTCCGCCTGTGACTTACCTCAGGGAAGTCCCCTTTAGTAGGGATTTCAGTGGCAAGAATGAGGCAGAACCGAAGGGGCAGCTTTAAGGCATGAAGAAAACAACAATTAACTCGACCACAAAATTCAACAGACTTTAGTAACTAGTTTAATAGGAGCTTCCTTTACCTCAGCTCCTGCATGAAGTTTCCTTCTGTCAGTGCAAAAAAAAATTAAAAACTGTGCTGAATTTTCAAACTGATTTTAAAAGAAGAATTTTCAACTATTCAGGATGAGAGATAGAAGAAGAAAGAAAGAAGAAGAGGAAGATGGACAACGATGACAACAACAACGATGACGACGACAACAATAACAGCAACAACATATAGTGCCTTTAATGTAGAAAAACATCCCAAGGTGCTACCAACTTGGCCATGGTTTGGAAGGTACATTATCTTGTACTATGCGGCTGCTCTGTTGATATGTCCCATGATTGAGGAATGCTCCCCACTGAACCGATCAGTAGTACACAGTCGTGATGCCACCGGAGTGGAACGCTGATGACATATTGGAGTTCCAAAACAATGTCTGTTCCCAGTTTATCTCCCATCACAGCAACAAGGGATGTGAGCTAGAGTCACGGTCGGGCCTGTAGACGCCTTCCATTATACCACAATTCAGCAGAGAACACTTCACCCTGAATGAGAGCTTTGCACATGTCGGTAACCATAGGACACAGATTTATGAGATAATTGCCAATAAAACCAGGGGAGGAGATGAGGAGAATTTGTTTCACGCAGCGAGTTGTGATGATCTGGAATGCACGGCCTGAAAGGGCGGTGGAAGCAGATTCAATAATAACTTTCAAAGGGGAATTGGATAAATACTTGAAGGGGAGAAAATTTACAGGGCTATGGGGAAAAGAGCAGGGGAATGGGACTAATTGGATAGCTCTTTCAAAGAGCCAGCACAGGCACGATGGGCCAAACGGCCCCCTTCTGTGCTTTAAGAATCTATGATTTTATGGGGGTGATTTTAAACCCCAGAAACGGGTGGGTTGGTAGCAGGTGGGAGTTGAAAATAGTTGTTTGTTGGGTCGCGACAGCAACCCGGCTTTATTTCCGGGTTTAACTTGGGCGCGTAAAAGTACAGGCTTCCCACCGGGAATGCAAAATCCGAAAACTTTGCGGTTGCGACCCAAAAAAACAGCTATTTTCAACTCCCGCTGCCCCCAACCCACCCGTTCTTGGGGGTTAAAATCACCCCCTATATGTTAATTCATTATCGGAAGAATGAAGGGACAAATTTGCACCAGGGCTATCTGTAGTTAGGTGCAAGTGTGCAGAACTGTGAGTGCAGTAAACTGGTCAGCTGTGATCAACAAACCGATTTTAAAAAATATTTTTAATTTAGATGTGGTTATTGGCCCCATTTTTAAATTCTCTCCCTGTTTTAGGCTCTCCCCTCCTCCAGATATAACATCAGCATTTCATTCATCTCACCGGCATCTCATCAGCACTGACCATTCACTGGGAGCGGTAGATTATTTTGAATGTTGATGAAATGTGTGGAAGATTTGAATGTACAAGTCGTGGGATTCGGGAGTGAATCCTCAATGTTGGCACTCACCATACTCCAACTAAAAGTATCTATAATTTGAGACGAATCATAGAAAATTATGGCACAGAAGGAGGCCATTCGGCCCATCGTGTCCGTGCCGGCCGAGAAAGAGCTATCCAGCTTAATCCCACTTTCCAGCACTTGGTCCGTAGCCCTGTGGGTTACAGCACTTCAGGTGCACATCCAAGTACTTTTTAAATGAGTTGAGAGTTTCTGCCTCTACCACCCTTTCAGGCAGTGAGTTCCAGACTCCCACCGCCCTCTGGGTGAAAACATTTCTCCTCAGCTCCCCTCTAATCCTTCTACCAATTACTTTAAATCTATGCCCCCTGGTCACTGACCCCTCTGCTAAGGGAAATGGATCCTCCCTATCCACTCTATCTAGTCCCATCATAATTTTATACACCTCAATTAAATCTCCCCTCAGCCTCCTTTGTTCCAAAGAAAATAACCCCAGACTATCCAATCTTTCCTCATAGCTAAAATTCTCCAGCCCTGGCAGCATCCTCGTAAATCTCCTCTGTACCCTCTCTAGTGCAATCACATCTTTCCTGTAATGGGCCTTACATTGGCAATCTCACACAAGGAGGCTGCAAGGACGAGCAAAAAGGGGCAACCAAAAGGTCATTTGACTGAACAAACCCATCCCTTTTTGATAGATTACCACCCCACCATATTGCTCAATCATTCTCAACACATCACTCAATCTTCCCTCTCTCCGGCAACACACCTAATTGCCTCCTGCACTTATTCATAAGGTCTGTCTCGATGTGAAGTATCCGAGGTGCCCTCTGAATTGGAGCTCAGCAATGTTGCTGGGACGGAGTAGACTGAGGTGTACTTTGCCCCAAATCTTGCTGTAACCTGATCTGGGAGTGCTTCCAGCAGGCACTGGGTGAAAAAAAGAGGGAGAATCAGACATAGCCTGGCATCTTGCTGTGCACAGAAAATATATTTAAGAAGATTTATACTAAATTGATGAGTCTTGTGAGGATGTATTGAAAATGGAAGTGCAAAATAGGAATACAACTTACACAGCTGTGACACTTACACGGGAGGTTCTGATAAGAAGTTTGCAGATGATCCAAAAATTAGCCGTGTGGTTGATAGTGAGGAGGAAAGCTGTAGACTGCAGGAAGATATCAATGGACTGGTCAGGTGGGCAGAAAAGTGGCAAATGGAATTCAATCCAAAGAAGTGTGAGGTAATGCATTTGGGGAGGGCAAACAAGGCAAGGGAGTACACAATAAATGGGAGGATACTGAGAGGTGTAGAGGAAGTGAGGGACCTTGGAGTGCATGTCCACAGATCCCTGAAGGTAGCAGGACAGGTAGATAAGGTGGTTAAAAAAGATATGGAATACTTTCCTTTATTAGCCAAGGCACAGAATATAAGAGCAGGGATGTTATGCTGGAACTGTATAAAACATTGGTTAGGCCACAGCTTGAGTACTGCGTACAGTTCTGGTCACCACATTACAGGAAAGATGTGATTGCACTAGAGAGGGTACAGAGGAGATTTACGAGGATGTTGCCAGGGCTGGAGAATTTTAGCAATGAGAAAAGATTGGATAGGCTGGGGTTGTTTCCTTTGGAACAAAGGAGGCTGAGGGGAGATTTAATTGAGGGATATAAAATTATGACGGGACTAGATAGAGTGGATAGGGAGGACCTATTTCCCTTAGCAGAGGGGTCAGTGACCAGGGAGCATAGATTTAAAGTAATTGGTAGAAGGATTAGAGGGGAGCTGAGGAGAAATGTTTTCACCCAGAGGGTGGTGGGGGACTGGAACTCACTGCCTGAAAGGGTGGTAGAGGCAGAAACCCTTGATTCATTTAAGAAATACTTGGATGTGCACCTGAAGTAACTTACAAGGCTACGGACCAAGTGCTGGAAAGTGGGATTAAGCTGGATAGCTCTTTTTCGGCCAGCACGGACATGATGGGCCGAATGGCCTCCTTCTGTGCCGTAACTTTCTATGATAGAGTAGATAGGGAGAAAGTGTTTCCACTGGCAGGAGGATCGGTAGCCAGAGGTCACAGGTTTAAGATAACTGGTAAAAGTAATCAGAGGGGAGATGAGGAGAATTTTTTTTTACGCAGCGAGTTGTTACATAGAATTTACAGCACAGAAACAGGCCATTCAGCCCAACTGGTCTATGTTGTCCATGCTCCAGACGAGTTGTTATGATCTGGAATGCGCTGCCTGAAAGGGCGGTGGAAGCAGATTCAATAGTAACTTTTAAAAGGGAATTGGATAAATACTGGAAAAGGAAAAGATTTGCAGGGCTGTGGGGGAAGAGTAGGGGGAGTGGGACTAATCGGATAGCTCTTTCAAAGAGCCAGCACGGGCACGATGGGCCGAATGGCCTCCACCTGTGCGGTTTGATTCTATGATTATACAGCAGATTGAGGATTGCTCAGCGGATGGTTACTGAAGAGATCTCTCGCTGTAATATTGTAAAGTTGCAGAGGCAGCCTGCGCCTCCTTTGGAAACACAAACACATAACAGTGACCTCTGGAAATCAGAAATAAAAACAGAAGACGCAAGTCTGATGAAACCTGAAGCAGTCGTCTGGCCTTTCTCTTTCAGAGGCTGACGGACCTGCCGCGTAATTTCCATTTCTTCCCTCCGTTCTATTTTTACTTCTTCATTTCCTTCAGGCTATTTACGATGCCAGATCACGTGAGACTAAAGGTGACATTCAGACCAGACATTGCCTGAGGATAGGAGCACAGGCTGGCGATTTTATTCACAGTCACGGACACCGCGCAACAATCGCCAAACAGGAGGGTTCCCTCCCAGTCGGGGAACACTTCAGCAGTCATGGACATTCATCCACCGACCTTCGGGTAAGCGTACTCCAAGGCGGCCTTCGAGACACACGACAACGCAAAATCGTCGAGCAGAAATTGATAGCCAAGTTCCGCACCCATGAGGACGGCCTCAACCGGGATCTTGGGTTCATGTCACGCTACACGTTACCCCACCAGCGAACAAATGTTATCTGTTTTTAATATAATGGGTCATTTGCTGGCTCTCTCTGCCTTCCGGATGTTTCTGCCTCTCTCTGTTTTTTTTTCTCTGTTTTTTTTTCCCTGTTTGTTTTTTTATTGAATGTGTATTCGGAGGTTCTGCAGGTAACACCTCTCTGTCTGAACACGGTGATTGCCTTGGCAACGGGCAGTTGCAGAGGCAGTCTGTAAACACCATTTATTATTGTTCAATATGTATAAATGCGTAGGCTTCAAGGAGATCTTGAAACATTTGCCTGAGGAAGGAGAAAATCTCCGAAAGCTTGTGAATTTAAAATAAAATTGCTGGACTATAACTTGGTGTTGTAAAATTGTTTACAATTGTCAACCCCAGTCCATCACCGGCATCTCCACATCACAGCTTTCGAAAAGACTGATGATCGAGTCAGGCAACATTCCCAGCAAAAAAAAATCCCGTCTTATTCTGTGTGAGGTACAGCTGATTCCACAGTTCAGGCAGGGGATAAGTTAGTCGAGAGTAATGGATGCCTAGAAAGAAAGAAAAGACTTGCGTTTATATTGTGCCTTTCACAACCTCAGGACGACACAAAGCGCTTTAGAGCCAATGAAGTATTTTTGAAGCGTGCTCACTGTTTTTTTTATTCGTTCATGGGATGTGGGCGTCGCTGGCGAGGCCGGCATTTATTGCCCATCCCTAATTGCCCTTGAGAAGGTGGTGGTGAGCCGCCTTCTTGAACTGCTGCAGTCCGTGTGGTGAAGGTTCTCCCACAGTGCTGTTAGGAAGGGAGTTCCAGGCGATATATTTCCAAGTCGGGATGGTGTGTGACTTGGAGGGGAACGTGCAGGTGGTGTTGTTCCCATGCGCCTGCTGCTCTTGTCCTTCTAGGTGGTAGAGGTCGCGGGTTTGGGAGGTGCTGTCGAAGAAGCCTTGGCGAGTTGCTGCAGTGCATCCTGTGGATGGTACACACTGCAGCCACTGTGCGCCGGTGGTGAAGGGAGTGAATGTTTAGGGTGGTGGATGGGGTGCCAATCAAGCAGGTTGCTTTGTCCTGGATGGTGTCGAGCTTCTTGAATGTTGTTGGAGCTGCACTCATCCAGGCAAGTGGAGAGTATTCCATCTTATCCAGTCTGATTCCTGGGATGGCAGGACTGACGTTTGAGGAGAGATTAGGTCGACTAGGCCTATATTCACTTGAGTTTAGAAGAATGAGAGGTGATCTCATCGAAACATATAAAATTCTAACAGGACAAGACAGACTAGATGCAGGGAGGATGTTCCCGATGGCTGGGAAGTCCAGAACCAGGGGTCACAGTCTCAGGATACGGGGTATGCCATTTAGAACCGAGATGAGGAGAAATTTCTTCACTCAGAGGGTGGTGAACCTGTGGAATTCTCTACCACAGAAGGCAGTGGAGGCCAATTCATTAGATGTATTCAAGAAGGAGATGGATATATTTCTTAATGCTAAAGGGATCGAGGGATATGGGGAAAAAGCGGGCACAGGGTACTGAGTTAGACGATCAGCCATGATCATTTTGAATGGCAAAGCAGGCCCGAAGGGCCGAATGGCCTACTCTTGCTCCTATTTTCTATGTTTCTATGTTTCTATCACACTGTTGTAATGTGGGGAAATACGGCAGCCAATTTGCGCATAGCAAGGTCCCACAAACAGCAATGTGATCTTGGCTGAGGCATGAATATTAGCCAGGACACTGGGGAGAACTCCCCAGTGTCCTTCTTCAAAATAGTGCCATGGGATCTTTCACGTCCACCTGGGAGGGCAGACAGGGCCTCAGTTTAACATCTTGTGCATAAGACTGCACCTCTGAGAGTGTAGCACTCCCTCAGTAGGAGTGAGTTGTGGGCCAGAATCTAATCTGATGGTCTATATGAAGAACAATGGCTACCCCAGGACTGAACTGGGCGCTTATCCAGGGCCTCGGGTGAGATCGTGAACAGCAAATGTGATCCTTGAATGGTTTGCAATTGTCCTTTGACCCCTGAGAATAGAGTAAAACAAAAGCAAAATACTGCGGATGCTGGAAATCTGAAATAAAAACAGGAAATGCCGTTAACACTCAGTAGGTCAGGCAGCGTCTGTGCAGAGAGAAACAGAGTTAACGTTTCAGATCAATGACCTTTCATCAGAACAGGTCCCCGAATGTCTCCATTTTAAAATTCTCATCCTCATGTTCGAGTCTCTCCCTGGCCTCGCCCCTCCCTATCTCTGTGACCTCCTCTAGCCCAAAAAACCCTCCGAGATTTCTGCGCTCCTCCAATTCTGGCCTCTTGAGCATCCCCCGATTTTCATCGCTCCACCATTGGCGGCCGTGCCTTCAGCTGCCGAGACCCTAAGCTCTGGAATTCCCTCCCTAAACCTCTCCTCCTCTCCCCCTCTCTCTCCTCCTTTACGACGCTCCGCAAAACCTACCTCTTTGATCTAGATTTTGGTCACCTGTCCTAATATCTCATGATGTGGCTTGGCGTTAAATTTTGTTTGATAATCGCTCCTGTGAAGCGCCTTGGGACGTTTTACTGTGTTAAAGGCACCATATAAATGCAAGACGAAGTTGTTTTACCATCTTCCTGTTCTGTTGCATTCTTGTAAATGCTTCAATTACGGTCAGATTTCTGCTTTGGCAATATTCAGCTTTTGCTTCCAAATAAACATTCCTCCGTGTTCTGCTGTTAAAATAATAAAACAAACAGGGAGAACACTGGGAAATATGAAAAATAACAAAATCAGATTTTAAAAAAGGCTCTGTCCCTTTAAGAGCTCCTTTGCTTCCCTTTTTGTCCTCTTGAAATGAGCAAATGGAACGCACAGCATGGAAAATTGTGCCGGAGGCATTAACATCCATTACCATATTAAAATAAAACTCTGGTACGTATTCTCGTACTTTAGGTTGGTCAGAATCCCACGCCTGTTGTTAAATTTAATGATAGGGGCTGTTATTAAAATACCCCAAATGCAGATTCTCATGGATGAACTGGTGCAAGCCCAAAGAGATCAGAAAGTGGGATCTTGCTGTGTGCAAATTGGCTCCCACCTTTCCCCACATTGCAACAGAGACTACACTTCAAAAAAGTATTTCTTTGGCTTTGGGACGTCCCGAGGTGGTGAAAGGAGGAGCTATAGAAATAAAAGTTCTTTCTTTTTTTTTCTTTTACTGCCTCCCCATATCCACTAAATAAACCACCAGGAATTGAACAGAAACACTAAGGTATCGGCTCATTTCAATCCCCCCCCCCCGCTCCCCAGCAACCCCTCATCTCCCAAAAAGCCCCATATACTTTCAGGCATTAGACAGCACCTCCAGTTAGGGCTGGACCATCCTGCCAGAGCCGAGCAGCCGGAGCGCAGAGTTTCAAAATGTTCCTTATCTCTGCCGCAGTCTTCACACCGACAGGCAGGATCACTGACGTCTAGTCCAGGAGACGCAAAGCCGCAGCACCGTGTGTGGACTGGCCGAGATTTCTGCTCCTCGGCCTGCGGGAGCTGTCACATCTGTTCTTGTTTTGAAGTGACTAGAAATGGCCAGTGTGTCTCCATCTTGTTGAAGAACGGAAACGCCCACAATGAAGGACTAATGGCGACTCGATCACTGCGAGTACCATAAAACCTGCGGCCATTGACTGTATTATTTAATGTTCTTGCAGTGATCGAGTCGCCGTTATTACAGGCGTAAGGTGAAACAATGAATTTATTCATTTGGCCTGATTGGTTCCAGGGCAGCAAGTCCTGTGCTCATTGAACAAAGTTCACCGCCTTGAATTTCACCCCGAGGGTCTATAGTTCGATTAATTATCACTCACCATTCTTATCTGAGCCTGATGTTGCAAACCAGCACACAGTGGGTTAACTAGCTCGAGACTTGGACTCGAATTCCTGCTGTAATCACATGAAGACAATTCGTGATATCAAACGGAAGGTCATCGGCTGCCCCACTGTCTTTCCTCCTCCTACCAACCCCCCCACTCCAGCCCCTCTGTCCCTCGCCCACACTCCACCCCCTACCTCCCTCGCCGCACTCCAGCCCCTCACTCCCTCACCCCCCACTCCACACTCTCCCTCCCTCACCCCCCACTCCACACCCTCCCTCCCTCACCCCTCACTCCAGCCCCTGTCCCTCGTCCACACTCCACACCCTCACTCCCTCACCCCCCACTCCACACCCTCCCTCCCTCACCCCTCACTCCAACCCCTGTCCCTCGCCGCACTCCACCCCCTCACTCCCTCACCCCCCCACTCCACCCCCTCACTCCCTCACCCCCCCACTCCACACCCTCCCTCCCTCACCCCCCACTCCACACCCTCCCTCCCTCACCCCTCACTCCAGCCCCTGTCCCTCGCCCACACTCCACCCCCTACCTCCCTCGCCGCACTCCACCCCCTCACTCCCTCATCCCCCACTCCAGCCCCTCTGTCCCTCGCCCACACTCCACCCCCTACCTCCCTCGCCCACACTCCACACCCTCCCTCCCTCACCCCTCACTCCAGCCCCTGTCCCTCGCCCACACTCCACCCCCTCACTCCCTCACCCCCCACTCCACCCCCTCCCTCCCTCGCCCCCAACTCCCCCCTCACCCCACTCCACCTCCTCCCTCCCTCGCCCCCAACTCCCCCCTCACCCCACTCCACCTCCTCCCTCCCTCACTCCCCACACCATCTCCTCCCTCCCTCGCCCTCATAGCACCCCATTCTCCCTCACCCCCACTGCACCCCTCCCTCCCTCGCCCGCATTCCACCCCCTCCCTCCTTCAACCCCACTCCACCCCCTCCCTCACCCACTCCACCCACTCCCTCCCTTGCCCCAGCTGCAAACCCTCCCTCCCACACCCCAACTCCACCCCTTCCCTTGCCCCACACTCCACCCCCTCCGTTCTTTGCCCCCCACTCCATTCACTCCCTCTTCCCTACTCCACCCTCTCCCTCCCTCATCCCCACTCCACCCCCTCCCACACCCCCACTCCACCCCCTCCCTCACCCCACTCCACCCCCTCCCTCCCTCGCCCCTGCTGCACCCCCTCCCTCCCATGCCCGAACTCCACCCCCTCCTTCGCCCACACTCCACCCCCTCCCACACCCCCACTCCACCTCCTCCCTCACCCCACTCCACCCACTCCCTCCCTCGCCCCAGCTGCAACTCCTCCCTCCCACGTCCCAACTCCACCCTTTCCCTCGCCCACACTCCACCCCCTCCGTCCCTCGCCCCCCACTCCACCCACTCCCTCTTCCCCACTCCACCCCCTCCCTCACCCCCACTCCACCCACTCCCTCTTCCCCACTCCACCCCCTCCCTCCCCCCTCCCCAAATCCTCATTAATTTCTTCAGAAAACAAGATGCACTGCAGCAAAGGTTCATGCTTCGTGTCTGATCAAGCCGTTTATCGTTCCTCGGACGATTTCCTAACTTGCGATGTTGTGACTTCGGATGAGGGGAGAGAAAGAAGAATAAAAGTAAAAGCACACAGGAGCGAGGAAGGAAGTCAGGGCGGTAAAAACTCTTCGTAAAAGGATGTGGGTTGACTGGATATCAGACACCCAGTAATCCCCTGAAGATGAGCACTCAGGAATAGATCAAATTTACCAACTAATCTCCGGGCAGACCAGCCAGCCGGCCCACAGCTCCCTGTCTGTTCTGCTGTTGGGATTTTCTGAACCCCTGTGCAATTAGGAGAATCACTCGCGATTGTTTATATATATTTATATATTTATATAAAGGGAAACCTGAAATAGGTCATCAGTGTGTGGCTTTTAACCGTTAACAAAATCCAGGTGTAGCTATCACTTTAAATATCTGTGACTCGCACTCCAGTGCCTGACCTGATTTCATTGTGTGGATGTGTGTGTATGTGTGTGGGTCTGTGTGTGGGTATGTGTGTGTGTGTGTGTGTATGTATGGGAGTGTGTCTGTGGGTGTGTGGATGTGTGTCTGTGGGTGTGTGTGTGTGGGTGCATGTTAGTGTGTGTGTGTGCGGGTGTGTGTTTGTGTGTGTGTGTGTGTGTGTGCAGGTGTGTGATTGTGTGTGTGTGGGGGTGTGTGTTAGTGTATGTGTGTGGGTGCGTGTATGTGTGTGTGTGTGGGTGCGTGTTAGTGTGTGTGTGTGCGGGTGTGTGTTTGTGTGTGTGTGTAGGTGCGTGTTTGTGTGTGTATGTGTGTAGGTAGGTTTTTTGTGTGTGTGTGTGTGTGTGCGGGTGTATGTTTGTGTGTGTGTTTGTGTTTGTGTGTGTGGGTGCGTGTTTGTGTGTGTGTGGGGGTGCGTGTTTGTCTGTGGGTTTGTGTATGGGTGTGTGTGGGGGTGCGTGTTTGTCTGTGGGTTTGTGTATGGGTGTGTGTGGGGGTGCGTGTTTGTCTGTGGGTGTGTGTATGGGTGTGTGTGTGTGTGTGTGTGGGTGTGTGTGGGGGTGCGTGTTTGTCTGTGGGTGTGTGTATGGGTGTGTGTGGGTGTGTGTATGGGTGTGTGTGGGTGTGTGTATGGGTGTGTGTATGGGTGTGTGGGGGTGCGTGTTTGTCTGTGGGTGTGTGGGTGTGTGGATGGGTGTGTGTGTGTGTGTGGGTGTGTGGGTGTGTGGGTGTGTGGATGGGTGTGTGTGTGTGTGTGGGTGTGTGGGTGTGTGTGGGTGTCTGTGGGTGTGTGGGCGGGGGGGGGTAAGGAAGAGCAGATGGGAACGAGGGAGAAGAAGACAAGGGAGGAGAGAGAGAGTGAGAGAGAAAATGGTGGAGTATTTGGGGATTGCAGCCCGCACGCACCTACAGATTGTCCGTTCTCTCCTCTCCGCCTCTCGTACTGCGCTCCTCCACACTGTCGGAGAGGAGGCTGTAATCTACCATTGCAGTCGATGCTCTCAGATCCACGAGAACAAATGGAACACAAAAAAAAAAGACAAAATCCCATTGTCGCCAGCTAGTTCTGTGCTGCTAGGCTGTTGATGCATCTCTTTCCGCAGGCTGATTCTTGCCAGTAACTCGCCTGACTGTGACGATCGTTCCAACGAGGCTTTCTGCTGAGACTCCACACGCGTAGCCTTTTCATTCTGCCGTCATTTGGCAGAGCTCTGAGTGAGCTTGCAGGCTCCCGGTCTGAGCACTGATATTGCACGGCTGTCTCGTCTTCCTTCTCGAGCCGGGCTGCCTTGCCTCCTTGCTGCTGCTGCTGTTGCTGCAGTGACGCAGGGTTTCTGCTGCAGGACGGATGAAAACGGTCCCAGCACTCGAGGAGTCGGGCAGTACTGAGCGTGACAGAGGGAGTCAGCTGGTTTTCAGCAGTGTTGCTTCTCGTCTGTCTGCCCCCACCTACCCCCACCTTCATCCAAATACACGGGCCTGCGCACAAGCACACACTCGCATGCACAAGCATTCTCACTTTCACAGACACAAACACACATGCTCGCTCACTGCTGATGGTAGGAGGACGTGAGTGTGTGTATGAGTGTGAATGTATATGAGTGTCAGTGTGTGCGAGAGTGTGTGCATGTGTATGTGTATGGGTGTGAGTGCGTGCGTGTAAGAGCGTGTGTGTGTGTATGTGTAAGAGTGTGACTTTGTGTATATATATGTATGAATGTGTGTGTGTGTAAGAGTATGTATGTGTGTGTGCGTATGTGTGTGAGTGTGAGTGTGTGAGGAGTATGTATATGTGTGCACGTGTGTGAATGTAGGTGTGTGTTTGTATGAGTCTGAGTGTGCATGTGAGGGTGTGCATGTGTATGTGTATGAGTGTGAGGGTGTGCATGTGTGTATGTGTTTGAGAGTGTGCGTGTATATATGAGTGAGTGTGCATGTGAGGGTGTATATGAGTGTGAGAGTGCGTTGTGTGTATGAGTGTGAGGGTGTGCATGTGTGAGTGTGTGTTTGTGTGTGTGTGTTTGTGTGTGTGTGTGTTTGAGAGTGTGTGTGTGTGAGTGTGTGTGAGTGTGTATGTTTTTGAGAGTGTGCGTGTGTGTATGACTGTGTGTGTGTGTGTGTGACTGTGTGTGTGTATGACTCTGTGTGTGTGTGTGTGTGTGTGTGACTGTGTGTGTGTATGACTCTGTGTGTGTGTGTGTGTGTATGACTCTGTGTGTGTGTGTGACTGTGTGTGTGTATGACTCTGTGTGTGTGTGACTGTGTGTGTGTATGACTCTGTGTGTGTGTGTGTGTGTATGACTCTGTGTGTGTGTGTGTGTGTGTATGACTCTGTGTGTGTGTGTGTGTATGTGTTTGAGAGTGCGTGTGTGTATGACTGTGTGTGTGTATGACTCTGTGTATGTGTGTGTGTGCGTGTGTGTGTGTGTGTATGTGTGTGTGTGCGTGTGTATGACTCTGTGTGTGTGTGCGTGTGTGCGTGTGCACCTGCTATTTTTCATAAAACATTGATTTTGACATTACTCCCGGGTGGGGATTGGCCAGTCCTAAACACTAAACCATTTTCCCACTAAATCCTTTGTTATTTTTCAGTAGCAAAAATGCACCAGGCAAAGTTTGGAAACAGTGAAGTTTGGCCAGTAAAGAATTACAGGCTGTTAAGGATATTCTGTGGCTCAATCTGCGTAATGTTGCCTCTGCAGCACATGGAACTTGTGGCAATATTGAACAAAGAATTATACTCACACAGCACCTGGCATAAATAAAGCCCTTAACAAGAGGAAACAAGCAACAGATGAGATTTGGGAACTGAAAGCATGGGTGAAGAGATAGGTCTTCAAGAGGCTTTTCAAGACGGAGAGAAAGGTAGTGAGGTGAAGTAGGTCCTGGAAGAGAATTCTGTGGTGGCCAATAGAATGGCCTCCGATGGTGGATCGCTTAGTGTAAGGTCTGAGCTGGGACTCAGGGCTGGGCTAGATTGCACAGATAGGCTGCAGCAAACCGTGAAGTGATCTGAAGCCAAGAATGACGATCCTGATCCTGATCTGCTGGGCGTTCAGACAGTCTGTCTGGAATCAGGCAGAAAACAACAGACACCCAGAGCCCTGTTGACTTAGTGAATGCCCCCCCTATCCAATTGGGGCACGGCTTTCCCTGTACGATACAGGAATCCCTGTCGATTTGAGAGTGTGGAATTCACGGACTATGCATCAATATGCTGCACTTCTCTTAAGTGAATCGCCATTTTTCAACATAGGAACATAGGAGCAGGAGTAGGCCATTCAGCCCCTCTAGCCTGTTCCGCCATTCAGTTAGATCGTGGCTGATCTGTATCTTAACTCCATCTACCCGCCTTGGTTCCGTAACCCTTAATAAACACCCTTTAATGCCGAACAAAAATCTACTAACAATTTTTGTTTATCTCGGAACTGTACTCAGAACAGTGCTGGAGAAAAAAACATTTGTTTAAAGAAAGATGGCGATATTTAAGAAACATAGACAGTTAAACATGGTGGGAAGAGTCTAAAGATGATTTGTCCATTGGTGAAACCATATGTGACTAGTAAGACCTTGCACTGATCCGTTCAAATGAGCAATTCACTAGAAAGGGGGAACATGGGCCACTCATCTGCTGCAGTGATCATTTCACCATTTCTGATTAGATCTCTGGAACAATTTAGATCATTTGCCCAGTATGGATCAATCCTGATGTCATCCATTTGTCCGGCCAACTTAGGTTGAACAATTTCATCTCGTCTGAAGGACACAGCACTTGCTTCAAACAGATGACTATCAGGGAGTATTTTTGAAGTGTAGTCACTGTTGTAAGGTAGGAAACGCAGCAGCCAATTTGTGCACAGCAAGATCCCACAAACAGCAATGTGATAATGACCAGATAACCTGTTTTAGTGATGTTGGGTGAGGGATAAATATTGGCCCAGGACACCGAGGAGAACTCCCTTCCTCTTCTTTGAAATAGTGCCGTGGGATCTTTTACATCCACCTAAGAGGGCAAGGGAGGCCTTGGTTTAACGTCTCGTCTGTAAGATGGCAATTCCGACAGTGCAGCACCCCCCTCAGTACTGGGAGAGTCAGCCTGGATTTTTGTGCTCTAGTCTCTGTAGTGGGACTTGAACCACGACCTTCATGACTCAGAGGCAAGAGTGCTGCCCACGGCTGCTAATAAATTCGACCGGAGATTTAAAATGTTGCACTATACAGGGACTGATGAAGCATCATATTTTTTTTATAAAACCCAAGTGGGAAACAAATGAGTCAATCCTGACCTACTCACCAAGGCAACAACTTGTCCCATTTAAAAATAAAACATTGCTTGCATTTGTGCTCAGAGGGCTTTCCTGCCTCAGGATTTCCGCCGCCATGCTGGTTCAAAATGGACATCTTGGTTGGACGGGTGGAACTATGGAAAGAAAGGTCGGATCTGTTATCCATCCTTTTTTTGCTGAGTTTTGTTTCTCGCTTCTTACTTGCTTTGTGTGGGATGTAAGATTTGACTTCTCCTAAAGGTTGGGGGAGTTGGTGGGGTCAGGTGGGGGGGGGGTGGGTGGTGCAGTAGTTATTAGATTCCCAGTTCTCTAGTGGGGAATATCTCTTCGGCCTCCAGCAAAAGGGAGTCGGATTCCTGACCGTCTGTTTGGGATTCCCCTTTGGCCGTGGCAATTCAGTGGAGCAGCTTGGGATCCCTCATGATTTCTCGGTTGGCATCAGCTCATGTGGTGGTGTTGTTGGTGCATTGAAACCCTGGCTGGGTCTAACATGGTGGGGAGATGCGCCTCTGATTCTTGGGTGCCAGAACCACGCTGTACAATATCGGTAACGGCGGCGTGAAGGGGTTAAGTTAGATGAGTGAGTACGTTTCCGCAAATATCGAACAAAGGAATTTCTTAGGATCGTGTTAACATGTTTGGTTCTAATATCTCACAAGGCAATTTCAATCCCTTGATAAGATGCTCTACTGAGAGAGCACGCCCTCAAATAATGGTTAACAGGTGTACATCTAATTTATGGTGCTGTAATGAAGGAGGAAGTACTCAGTGATCCAGTGCCAACATTTATCTATACTTATGCCCTCAATTGGGTTAGAATACCAGGATGTTTCTGTGCCCAATCCCAAGGTGGTGTGATGCCTGAATTCAGATGTACTTCCACCGTTTCCTCCCCCTACTCTCAGTGTAACCTCTGTTCTCCATCTGTTCATCGATCTTTTCTTGTAAAAATGTTGCACAAACTAACCTTCCGTCTCCTCTCTTTTTTCCGTGTTATATTTGGCTTTGCAACAGGAACGTCTGTTGAAATGTTGTACTGCTCTTAAGACGCAGAAGTGCAGACGGTTAGCATGTTACACAGTAAACGCAGGCAGTTTCCATCCCTGGTCTGTGTTGGATTGTAACTGGGTGACAGTGGGGGCACTGCATGAGGCTTCAGTGCCCCATGGGCTACGGTGAGGAGGGGACAGAGAAAATCAGCCTGGGTCCCACTGTTGATTATTATCCACAGGGGCAGATGTGGATGAAGGAAAAAAGAAAGACTTGCATTCATACAGCCTTCTTTCACAACCTCAGGACGTCCCAATGAAGCACTTTTGAAGTGTAGTCACTGTTGTAATGTAGGAAACACGGCAGCCAATTTGTGCACAGCAAGATCCCACAAACAGCAATGAGATAATCTGTTTTAGTGATGTTGGTTGAGGGATAAATATTGGCCAGGACACCGGGGTGAACTCCACTGCTCTTCTTCAAATAGTGCAGTGGGATCTTTTACATCCCGGGGCAGACGTGGCCTCGGTTTAGTGTCTCATCTGAAAGGCGGCATCTCCAACAGTGCAGCTCTCCCTCGGTACTGCACTGGGAGTATCAGCCAAGTCGCTGGAGTGGGACTTGAACCTACCACTTTCTAACCCTCTCGTTTAGCCGATGAATTCGATTCAGCTCCTGACATGAAGTCAACCATGTACCATATTTAGAGTGAATGGAAAACATTACTGACATCGTTGAAGGTACAGATAAGAAGCCACCAATGCGTTTGCTTGAGGGGAGGGGGGAGGTGGGAGAACAAGACAGCTTCCTCGTGGTTTTATTGTAAGTGAATGTCAGAAAATAGAACATAAATTGGTGCGTGATTTCAAAGCCAAGAAATCAAGTTCGATAAAGTGCTACCATCGACTCTCTCATTTTCTTATTTTACAATCTCTTTGGTCTCGTTCTTTCTTTACCAACCCCCCCCACTTTACTCTCTTCTCTTACTTCCTCTCCCAATCACTTTTCTTTCCCCTTTATTTCCTCTCCCGATCTCTCCCTCCTGCCATTTCATCTCCTGACTGTTTTTTCTCCCCCGTCTCTTTTTCTCTTCCCCCCATTTCCTCTCCCAACAGATGATCTGGTCATTATCACATTGCTGTTTGTGGGATCTTGCTGTGCGCAAATTGGCTGCCGCGTTTCCTACATTACAACAGTGACTACACTTAAAAAAATAGTATTTCATTGGCTGTAAAGCACTTTGCAATGTTGTGAAAGGCCCTATATAAATGCAAGACTTTTTTTCTCTTTTTCTGCTTGCATTCTCATTTTCCTTATCCCCCATTCTTGGTCTCTCCTCTTATGGTCTCTCTCAACTTTTCTTTTCATTCTATTCATTTTTTTTATATAACTGCTGATCTTTTTCTCTTTCCTTTGCTCTTCCCAATGTAGAGGTATTGAATTAATGTTCAGCTAAGGCGCCATCACCTTTAATGTCAAATAAACAGCAAACTGCAATTTAAAACCTCAGCTAAATAATAGCTAGATTTACTAGAATGGTACCAGGGATGAGGGACTTCAGTTACGTGGAGAGACTGGAGAAGCTGGGGTTGTTCTCCTTATTACAGAGAAGGTTAAGATTTGATAGAGGTGTTCAAAATCATGAAGGGTTTTGCTAGAGTGAAGAAGGAGGAGCTGTTTCCAGTGGCAGAAGGGTCGGTAACCAGAGGACACAGATTTAAGGTAATTGGCAAAAGAACTAGAGGCGACACGAGGAAAAAAATGTTTACACTGCCAGTTGTTCTGACCTGGAATGTACTGCCTGAAAGGGCGGTGGAAGCAGATTCAATAATAACTTTCAAAAGGAAACTGGATAAATGGTTGGAGGGGAAAAAATTTGCAGGGCTATGGGGAAAGAGCAAGGGAGTGGGACTAATTGGATAGCTCTTTCAAAGAGCTAGCACAGGCACGATGGGTGGAATGGCCTCCTTCTGTGCTGTATGATTCTATGATCTTAAGATCGGGCGATTCGTTGGTCAGTTCTATTTGGATGTTTTAGCAGTCTGCGAGGGTCAAGTGACGGGCAATATTCTGGTGTTTCCCAAGTTTGAAACCTTTCTATAAAGCAGCCCTGGATGATACTAAAATGCCACAGGGCTTGACTGCACATTATGTGACGTTCTCTGGCCCGGGTAAACATCTTCTACTGTCATCTCCTAAGATTGGAGTTGACAGGCGACAAATAAAAGAAAAAATATCGTTGTCGTTTTGAAAACAACAACTTGCATTTATATAGCGCTTTTAATTTAGTAAAACGTCCCAAGACGCTTCATAAGATCGTTATCAAACAAAATTTGACACCGAGCCACAGGAGGAGACATTAGGACAGGTGACCAAAAGCTTGGTCAAAAAGGTAGGTTTTAAAGAGCGTCTTAAAGGAGGAGAGAGAGGTGGAGAGGCGGAGAGGTTTAGGGAGGGAATTCCAGAGCTTAGAGCCCAGGCAGCTGAAGGCACGGCCGCCAATGGTGGAGGGAAGGAAGTGGGGGATGGACGAATGGCCAGAGTTGGAGGAGCGCAGAGATCTCGGAGGATTGCAGGCTGGAGGAGGTTCCAGAGATAGGGATTCCACCTGTCCCCTCTCACCCAGAATATCTGGCACGCTCCTCCCCCTCTCCATTTCCCCCAACCCTCCCCTCTCTCATCAGCATTCAGTGTGCTCCCTCCTGCTAACACATGCCTGCTTCTCTCTTTCCCCTAATCTTTATTCATAAGCCATCAGCATCCACATTATTTCCGTGTGGCAGACCATAATTTATGACGCTTAAGCCCTTTGAATGTTTTTTTTTAAAATTTCAGTCCTCGAAGCCTCCTAAAGAAACCCGTCCTTCGCAGTGGGCGTGTGTTTAAATTCGGCTTTATTAGAGTTCCCGACCTGCCCTTGATTTAACACAAATGTTATTAAAACGTCGCTCCCACTGCCTCTGAAAGAAACGAAAGCTTCCCGAGCTTGTTCGTTTCAATTGACACCGTCCCACTGACCTTCAAGCCATCTTTATAAAGAGCTCAGGGAGAGTCTTTTGTGATAATTGTACCCCCCACCCCCACCCAGCCCCGACCCATCTGTCCCATGATAGTTTAAAACAATTGTCTGTGGGATCTGACTAAGAACACACTGTTGCCATCTAATGCCAATGTTTTGAAAGTTCAAGAGGGTGGCAAAATTGAACCCGTTAACTCCAGGGCGACAGGTCTGTTTGACTAAGTGGCCAAACACCTCCCCATGAAACCCAAGTGTCAGCGGGTGGGCGGCAAGGTGCGATTCGGTGAGGGGCTTTCTGAAGCCGTGGATCACAAGATCAAAGCTGGAGTAGCTTGTTAACATCAGGTGGCCTGACAGACTGTCTCACTGCCTTAAACCCACACCTCCACCAACTGCTCCTGCGCCAGAATCATGGAGTAGGATAGAATTTTACCGCACCCGAGGAGGCCATTCAGCCCATCGAACGTGTGACAGCTTAGTCCAATTCCTCTCCCCTTTCCCCGTACACTTTTAAAATGTTTCTTTTTCAAATATTTATCCACTTTCCTGTTTACTAGCTATTCTGGATTTTGCTTCCACTGTTGTTTCCGGTTGTGCAGTCCACGTCCTCACAACTTTCTGCGTGACAAATTCTCCCCTAACCTCTCCTTCCTTTCTTTCGGTGATGATCTTAAATTGATGTCCTCTACTTACCGACTCACCGACCCGTGGATATAGTTTGTCCCTATTTACTTTAGTATGACACTGTGTAATTGTTCACACTGGTATCTTAACCTTCTTTGTTCTGTTGAAAAGGAGTCCCTGTTTGTCTGGTCTCTCCTCAGAACTAATGCCTCTCAT
The DNA here is from genome assembly GCF_035084215.1 of Heptranchias perlo. NCBI lineage: Eukaryota > Metazoa > Chordata > Chondrichthyes > Hexanchiformes > Hexanchidae > Heptranchias > Heptranchias perlo. The sequence goes on from NC_090343.1 coordinate 7,662,060, forward strand.
TTTAATGACTCTCTCCTGCCTTGATATCTTTCTCAGTGTTTGCTCCCCATTGTCTTCCCTTTTCTCCTTCCCCACTCCCGAAGACAGTAACTTCTAGTGGGGCATAATTACACAGGCACTAGCAGCGCACTGGCTCCTCACTCAAGAGGCCACTCTTTATATGACAGTGAGTGTCGGCAAGCTATTCATCAGTAGGAGCATCACAGCCACGCACAATCCTATCCTCACCACAGACACGCACACAGACACAAACACACACACAAACACAAACACACACACAAACACACACAGACACAAACACACACACAAACACAAACACACACAGACACAAACACACACAGACACAAACACACACAGACACAAACACACACACAAACACAAACACACACAGACACAAACACACACAGACACAAACACACACACAAACACAAACACACACAGACACAAACACACACACAAACACAAACACACACAGACACAAACACACACACAGATACAAACACACACAGACACAAACACACACACAGATACAAACACACACAGATACAAACACACACACAGATACAAACACACACAGACACACACACACAGACACAAACACACACACAGATACAAACACACACAGATACAAACACACACAGACACACACACACACAGACACAAACACACACACAGATACAAACACACACAGACACAAACACACACACAGATACAAACACACACAGACACAAACACAAACACACACAGACACAAACACACACAGACACAAACACACACACAGATACAAACACACACAGACACAAACACAAACACACACAGATACAAACACACACAGACACAAACACACACAGACACAAACACAAACACACACAGATACAAACACACACAGACACAAACACACACAGACACAAACACACACAGACACAAACACACACACACAAACACACACACAGACACAAACACACACAGACACAAACACAAACACACACAGACACAAACACAAACACACACACAGATACAAACACACACAGACACAAACACACACAGACACAAACACAAACACACACAGACACACACACAAATGCACACAGACACAAACACACACAGACATACACACAAGTGCACAGACACACATAAAGATACACACAAACACATACACAGACACGTATGCACACACATACATTGACACAGATACAAACACACACAGACACACACACGCATACACAGACACAAACACACACACGCATACACAGACACAAACACACACACGCACACACAGACACAAACACACACACAGACACACGCACACACAAACACACAGACACACATAAAGATACACACAGCCACAAACACACACAGACACACACAGACCCGCGCACACACACATATACACAGACACAAACACACCCACGCACACACTGACAGACAGACGCACACACGCATGCACACACATGTTAAAAGTTGGGGGGGGGGTGTGGAATAATGCTTGAGATCGATGGAGAAAATCTGGGGGGCGTGGGGGACGTGTTTGGCAAACAGTGAGGAGGTCCATAAAAGCTTTCAAAAGGACAGCGACATGTTGCCAGAATGGGCAAACAGGTGGCCGACGAAAATTAATTCGGAGGAGTGTGAGAAATCAGAGTATACGCTCAATGGAAAGATGCTGAGGGTTGTGGGTTCATAATCCCACTCCAGAGACTTGAGCACAAAATCTAGGCTGGGATTCCAGTGCAGTACTGAGGGAGTGCTGCACTGTCAGGGGTACCGTCTTTAAGGTGATACGTTAAACCAAGTTATGCCCTCTCAGGTGGACATAAAAGATCACATGGCACTATTTCGAAGAAGAGCAGGGGAGTTCTCCCCGGTGTCCTGGGCCAATATTTATCCCTCAACCAACAACACTAAAACAGATAATCTGCTCATTATCACATTGCTGTTTGTGGGATCTTGCTGTGCTCAAATTGGCTGCCGCTTTTCCTACATCACAACAGTGACTACTCTTCAAAACGTACTTCATTGGCTGTAAAGCACCGTGGGACATCCTGAGGTCAGGAAAGGCGCTATATAAATGCAAGTCTTTCTTTCTTTTTACTGTGTCCAATTCTGGTCACCAAGACACAAAGGAAACATTCAAGCCCTGGAGGCAATGCAGAGAAGAGCCACGAGGCGGATCCTTAGTGTCAGGGGTCTAAGTTATGTAGACTGACCATTACATTTACCTTTCAGTCCTCCCAACACTTAGGTGGTGCTGCTGCTCCTCCAAGGTCCGTCTCCCCCTGGTCTGTTCCTGCAAGTGTCACAGCTGTAAGTTTACATTTTATTGATTTACTCTTAACTTGGTGTTCCCTGCAGGTAAGTTTTTTCTTTAAATATTTCATTTATATTTAAAATGTGTTTATTTTTTCATTTACTAACCCTGCCGCCACCTCCATCGGCCTCCAGCCTCTCACCTTCCTCTCCCTCGGGCCTGGGGTTGCCAACTTTGGTTGGAAGTATTCCTGGAGGTTTCATCACATGACTTCTTGTCTCCACTGCCCTGCCCCCACCTCCAATATTTATGTAATTAATAAACAAAAGTATTCAAAGAAAATTTTTTTAAAACATCATTTTTTTTAAATGCTGCTATGATTTTTCTCCCGTGCGTTGCTCGCAACAGTGTCGAGGAGATTCGTCTTCAATTCCTGGAGACTCCAGGGCAATCCTGGAGGATTGGCAGCCCTACTCGGGGCTTGTTGTCGAGTGACATTGGGGCCCTCAGGCTCCTGCCCGTCCTTTCGCCCCCATTGACGATGCTCACCGAGCACCTAATCTCGGGCTGTCCTGTCCCTGCCCTGCTGGGGTCTTTGGCTGGTTGCTCACCTCAGTCTGAGTCCTGCCCTGTCTCACTCCTTCACCTGCCCTCGGGTTGTCCCAGTCTCCATCGCGTGCTTTTTCTTCACTACGTTCCAGTGTTAAGTTGGGAAAACCAGCAATCTTTTGTCTCTTTGAAAACCAATTGCAGGTTTCCCAGTTTAGTGCTGGGCAATTGGCTTTGGGGACATGCTGGTATTGAGGAATGCGGTATGGGAGGCGGGATTAGGGGCGGTGAGGGGGTAGTAGGGAGAAAGATGGAGGATGGAAGTGATGTGAGGGGGTGAGGAGGGAATAGGGGATGGGGTAAAGAGATGAGATAAAGGAGTGGAGCTGGCTTTGAGTGGGAGGGGAGAGAATAGCAAGTGGGTGGGAGAGGGAGGGGGTTGGGGTGTGGGGAGGAGGGGAGGGATGAGGAGCCTTTGGTCACCTTCCACCTTGGAGATGTGGGGCTGGGGGGGAATAGGGGGTGAGGGAGTTATGGGGGGATGGGGAAATGGGTGGGGGAGTAAGGAGAGGAGAGGAGGAGGGCAAGTTGTAGGATGTAAAGGTGATGGGAAGGGGAGACAATATACATCTAGTGCTTTCAATCACACTTCAAAGTGCCAAGAGTGTAAAAACATGGGAAAAATTGTTTCATGCTGGTTTCTTCTGACCAGAAGCCAGGAATTTAGAAGCACCTCCCAATCTGCAAACTTCACTCACCAACAACAATTAACCTGAGGGTTTACCTATTTACAATCATGGGACCTTAAAGGAACAAATCAAGCTGCACCTTAGCAGCAACAACAGCAGCTACTTGCATTTATATAGCGCCTTTAACATAGCAAAATGTCCCAAGGAGCTTCACAGGAGCGATTATCAAACAAAATTTGACACCGAGCCACATAAGGAGATATTAGGACAGGTGACCAAAAGCTTGGTCAAAGAGGTAGGTTTTAAGGAGCGTCTTAAAGAAGGAGAGAGAGGCGGAAAGGTTTAGGGAGGGAATTCCAGAGCTTAGGGCCCAGGCAGCTGAAGGCACGGCCGCCAATGGTGGAACGATGGAATTCAGGGATGTGTAAGAGGCAAGAATTGGAGGAGCGCAGAGATCTCAGAGGGTTGTAGGGCTGGAGGAGGTTACAGAGATAGGGAGGGGGCGAGGCCATGGGGGGATTTGAAAACAAGGATAAGAATTTTAAAATCGAGGCGTTGCCAGACCGGGGGCCAATGTAGGTCAGCGAGCAGAATAATACACTGTCGGTCACTGGGTATAATTCTCCCGACAGTGCATCAGAACAGAATGAGAAATTTCCTGCCCCTTCCATCTACCACAGCACTCGACAGGAGCAATGCCCCAGGATTGCTGGGATTTCTTGCCCCAGGCCATTCACGTGATGCAGGGGCATCGCCAGTGGACGTCAGCCCGCTGGTCAGGCCCTGGCACTGGCAGAGCAGGCACGAAAACGATGCACAGCTGCAGACCCCTCAAACACTGGGACCTCCTGGCTATCGATGGAGATCAGCAACAAGAACCTTGAAATTTGGTGTTGGGAGGGCAGTCATTTCAAACCCTTCAACAGGTGCTGACCTCGATGCCTTTTGGCCTGAAACTTCTGGGTCTATGTCGCTGAAGCACTCTCTAGAAGTCCAGATGAACCCAATGAGGCATCATTTGGACTAAGTACAATTGACTTTAAACATCCGACTAGTTCTTTTCTGCTACCTTTTTTGGAACAATGAGTGCTGAATGACCTCATTTAGTTTGAAGGCAGTTATTGAACCGTACAGCGTGAGGGAGTAACATTAACTGCACAGTTCAAATGACACGTTACTGAAATACCTGGACTAATGACTCTATCTTGTGACGGAGAAATTTAACTTGAATAGACTGATTGGTGCATTGTGTACAAACCTGTAAATTGTATGAACTGAACAGTATTAATACACTCTGAGAACAGACTGGGCTGCATTAGGTGATAAGCTGCAGTGAGAGCTCCAACTTATACAGATCAGGCGATGTGTTGCACTGATCGCTCTAAAATAACTTTGATGCTCACATATGTTTATAAGCAACAACAACAATAACTTGCATTTATATAGCATCTTTAACATGGTAAAACGTCCCAAGGCGCTTAACAGGAGCGATTATCAAACAAAATTTGACACGCAGCCTCGTAAGGAGATAACAGGACAAGTGACTAAAAGCTTGATCAAAGAGATAGGTTTTAAGGAGCGTATTAAAGGAGGAGAGAGAGGAAGAGAGGCGGAGAGATTTAGGGAGGGAATTCCAGATCTTAGGGCCTAGGTAGTTGAAGGCATGGCCGCCAATGGTGGGGCGATGAAAATCGGGGTGCTCGAGAGGCCAGGACTGGTGGAATGCAGAGATCTCACAGGGTTGTAGGGCTGGAGGTGGTTACAGAGATAAGGAGAGGTGAAGCAATGGAGGGATTTGAAAACAAGGATGAAAATTTTAAAATCGAGGCGCTCCCGGAGGTGGAGCCAATGTAGGTCAGCGAGCACAGGGGTGATGGGTGAATGGGACTTGGTGCGAGTTAGGATACGGGCAGCAGAGTTTTGGATGAGCTCAAGTTTATGGAGGGTGGAAGATGGGAGGCCGGCCAGGAGAGCATTGGAATAGTCAAGTCTGGAGGTAACAAAGGCATGGATGAGGGTTTCAGCAACAGATGAGCTGAGGCAGGTGTGGAGACGGGTGATGTTACAGAGGTGGAAGTAGGCGGAGCTGGTGATGGAGCGGATATGTGGTCGGAAGCTCATCTCTGGGTCAAGTAGGACGCCAAGGTTGCGAACGGGTCTGGTGCAGCCTCAGACAGTGGTCAGGGAGAGGGATGGAGTCGGTGGTTAGGGAACGGAGTTTGTGGCGGGGACCGAAGACAATGGCTTCGGCCTTCCCAATATTTAGTTGGAGGAAATTTTTGCACATCCAGTACTGCATGTTGGACATGCAGTGTGAGAAATCAGAGACATTGGAGGGGTCGAGGGAGGTGATGGTGAGGTAGAGCTGGGTGTCGTCAACATACATGTGGAACCTGACATTGTGCTTTTGGATGATGTCACCGAGGGGCAGCATGTAGATGAGGCATAGAAAGGGACCAAGGATAGATTCTTGGGGGACTCCCGAGGTAACGGTGCGAGAGCGGGAAGAGCAGCCCATAATAATTCACCATGAAGGGGTAAGAATCGGTTGCTAAGCGCAGTGACGAAGGTAAATGTGTTCACGAAGGTTTCAAGCGAAATTGTTAACACATTTTAGAAATCGCTGCAAATGCTGAACAGAGGAAACCTTCACAAATGTGTAAAGGGCATCGTTGCACACGCACCGCAAATTTCCTCAGAGGGAGAGGGTTCTCCCGATCGGCTGCCATATCCTATTTAAGCGTCTATCTGCGGTTTATTGGCGTTGGAAGGGGGAAGAGCGCATGTTTACCTGAATGATACTGGGGCTTAGAGGGTTAAGTTATGAGGAGAGGTTGCATAAATTCGGTTTGTATTTCCTTGAGTTTGGAAGATTGAGGGGTGATCTAATCAAGGTGTTTAAAATGTAGTTTGAGAAGGACAGAGTAATTGGTAAATGAATTTCAATATAGGTAAGTGTGAGGTGGTACATTTTGATAGGAAGAATAAGGAGGCCACATATTCCTTGGAAAATAAGAGTCCAAATGGGGTAGAGGAGCAGAGGGATCTGGGGGTACAGATACACAAATCACTAAAAGTAGCGACGCAGGTTAATAAGGCCAGAAAAAAAGCAAACAAAGCACTGGGGTTTGCTTCTAGAGAGGTAGAGTTGAAAAGCAGAGTTGTTATGTTAAACTTGCACAGAACCTTGGTTAGACCACATTTGGAGTACTGTGAACAGTTCTGGTCTCCATATTATAAAAAAGATATAGAGGCATTGGAGAAGGTTCAAAAAAGATTTACCATGATGATTCCAGAACTGAGAGGTTATACCTATCAAGAAAGATTGAACAGGCTGGGGCTGTTTTCTCTAGAAAAGAGAAGACTGAGGGGTGAGCTGATGGAGGTCTTTAAGATTATGAAAGGGTTTGACAGGGTAGACGTACAGGAGATGTTTCCACTTGCGGGGGAGGCAGAAATAGAGGCCATAAATATAAGATAGTCACTAATAAATTCAATAGGGAATTCAGGAGAAACTCCTTTGCCCAGAGAGTGGTTAGAATGTGGAACTCGCTACCACAAGGAGTAGTTGAGGCGACTAGCATAGATACATTTAACGGGAATCTAGATAAACATTGAGAGAGAAGGGAATCGAAGGATCCATTGATAGGCTTAGATGAAGTAAGGAGGGGGAGGCTCGTGTGGAGCATAAAAACCAGCATAGACCAGTTGGGCCGAATGGCCTGTACATTCTATGCAATTCTATGTAAAAGGATTCGATAGGGTAGTTACAGAGAAACTGATTCCTCTGGTGGGGAAATGCAGAACAAGGGGCACAATCTTAAAATTAGAGCTAAGCCATTTAGCAGAGAAATCAGGAGGCACTTTTTCACACAGTGTGTAGTGGAAATCTGGAATTCTCTCCCTCAAAAAGCCATGGATGCTGGGGGACAATTGGAGCTTTCAAGACTGAGATCGATAGATTTTTGTTGGAGGAGGATATCAAGGGATCTGGAGCAAAGGCGGGTAAATGGAGTTGAGGTGCAGTTCAGCCATGATCTAATTGAATGGTGCAGCAGGCTCGAGGGGCTGAATGGCCTACTCCAGTTCCTATGTATCCTCGAAGGGCTGAATGGCCTACTCCTGTGTTCTGCCGATCTTCCACCGGAGTTACAGCGGCCGGTCAGGTGAATCCTCGAGGAAACTCCTGGCCATAGTGACCAAAGGAACTCTCATTTGCTTGCTTGTTAATGTTCATCTCCAGTTTATGCACTAAACTTTGTTGATGGAACAGGGATAATTTTAGAAAATAAACCTACAGTGCACACACACTGAGAACTGATGATTTCTTTTCCTCCCGATTAAGCACCCGAGACGTTTCTGTTCCTTGAAGGCTGCTATGCAAATTCAAGTTGGTGATGTCTGAGCTGAAATCTAGTCTGAACAGACTATCACTAGACTGCGCAGATATCCATGGAATAAACGCTACTCCAAATAAGGATGATCGATTAACCTGCAGTATTTTTATCTACTAATAATATGTCATAATAAAAGTCACCCGCACTGACCACTCCTTTTAAATCCTGCTTTAAAGAACCGAGAGATGAAGGTCATCAATATCCAGGAGCTGTTCCTGAAGTGAAGACTGTATTACAGTGGAAGATGGATGGGATGCACAAATATTCTAGTTCTTAAAGAAACTCCATCAAAAAGTTGCCTTTCCATTTATATAAAAAATAATTCTGGCATAATTTAAGCATTTGGTCTATACAAAGATGAGTGGTTAATCAGTTTTGAGAAAGGGTTATGGGAAACACCTTTTCAAAGAATCAGATCTTAACTGAGCAATGCATTGCACAGAGAACTGTAATGTCTATAGACTGAGTGATGCATTGCACAGAGAACTGTAATGTCTATAGACTGAGTGATGCATTGCACAGAGAACTGTAATGTCTATAGACTGAGTGATGCATTGCACAGAGAACTGTAATGTCTATGGACTGAGTGATGCATTGCACAGAGAACTGTAATGTCTATGGACTGAGTGATGCATTGCACAGAGAACTGTAATGTCTATGGACTGAGTGATGCATTGCACAGAGAACTGTAATGTCTATGGACTGAGTGATGCATTGCACAGAGAACTGTAATGTCTATAGACTGAGTGATGCATTGCACAGAGAACTGTAATGTCTATGGACTGAGCAATGCATTGCACAGAGAACTGTAATGTCTATGGGCTGAGTGATGCATTACACAGAGAACTGTAATGTCTATGGACTGAGTGATGCATTGCACAGAGAACTGTAATGTCTATGGACTGAGTGATGCATTGCACAGAGAACTGTAATGTCTATGGACTGAGTGATGCATTACACAGAGAACTGTAATGTCTATGGACTGAGTGATGCATTGCACAGAGAACTGTAATGCCTCTAGACTGAGTGATGCATTACACAGAAAACTGTAATGTCTATGGACTGAGCAATGCATTGCACAGAGAACTGTAATGTCTATGGACTGAGTGGTGCGTTACACAGAGAACTGTAATGCCTATGGACTGAGCAATGCATTGCACAGAGAACTGTAATGTCTATGGACTGAGTGATGCATTGCACAGAGAACTGTAATGTCTATGGACTGAGTGATGCATTGCACAGAGAACTGTAATGTCTATGGACTGAGTGATGCATTGCACAGAGAACTGTAATGTCTATGGACTGAGTGATGCATTACACAGAGAACTGTAATGCCTCTGGACTGAGTGATGCATTACACAGAGAACTGTAATGTCTATAGACTGAGTGATGCATTACACAGAGAACTGTAATGTCTACGGACTGAGTGATGCATTACACAGAGAACTGTAATGCCTCTGGACTGAGTGATGCATTACACAGAGAACTGTAATGTCTATGGACTGAGTGATGCATTACATAGAGAACTGTAATGCCTATGGACTGAGTGATTTATTACACAGAGAACTGTAATGTGTGCAGATCAAGTAATGGGTTACACATGGTATAATAAAGTGTGCAGACGGTGTACAAGAAAATGAAACAGTGCAACAGTACACAGCATACTGTAATGTGTACAGGACGGCAAGTTGCATAAATTATTAGCATGAATACAGACAGAATGTGGGTCACACTGGGTGCTGTAATGGGCGATGCATTGTAAGGGGAGATGTAACATCCACAGACTGCCGCATTGCCAGCATTCATAATCTTGATAATGATTTATTGATTTTGTATTACTGTTGTGTTATTGTGCGAGTGCACACAGTTCACTGGGATAAAAGAGAGAGAGTGAAAAATTATCTTTCCCTCCTATCCCCATGAATCACTGTATTAAAACAAGAATTTAAACAATAATGTGAAATCAATAAATTGCGAATGCTAGCCAGTCAGATTAAACGGTATATGACTAAAGGTTAGGGACTGATCAGCACATTGGATAAAACAATGGATGTGCATTTAAAGCACCTTGTCACATGCTCAGGACATCCAAAAATGCTTCACAACCGATAAAATACCTTTGTCGCCACTGTTGTTTTGTAGGCAAATGTGGCAGACAATTTGCGCACAGCAAGCTCCCACAAACAGCAATGAGATAAATGACCAGTTAATCTGTTTCAGTGATGGTGATTGAGGGATAAACGTTGAGCTAGCACTCCAAGAGAAAACTCCCCTGCTCTTCTTTGAATAATGCCATCTATGTGAACAGACAGACGGGACCTCAGTTTAATGTCTCATCCGATAGACGGCATCTCCAACAGTGCAGTACTCCCTCGGTACTGCACTGAAGTGTCAGCCTTGATTGTGTCGAGGATGGCAACAATAACAACTTACATTTCTATAGCGCCTGTAACATAGAAATGACTCAAAGGCATTTCACAGAAGCGTAAGGAAAATGGACACCAAGTCGAAGTGGGAGAGATTATGGGGCGTGACCAAAAGCTTGGTAAAAGAGGAAGGAGGAAGCCTCCGAAAGCTTGTGATTTTCAAATAAAATTGTTGGACTATAACTTGGTGTTGTAAAATTGTTTACATTTGTCAACCCCAGTCCATCACCGGCATCTCCACATCTTGATAAAAGAGGTGGGTTTTAAGGAGGGTCTTAAAGAAGGAGAGGCAGAGGAAGGAAATTCCAGAGTCTGTGATCTAGGTGGCTGAAGGCACAGACACCAATGATGGGGCAAATGGAGTGGGGAGGCACAAGAGGCCAGAGTCAGAGGAATGAAGGACAAGGGGGGAGTTGCAGGGCAGGAGGAGCCTACAGAGGTAGGGAGGAGCGAGGCCGTGAATGGATTTAAAAATGCTAGGACAGGTATGATGGGCAAATGGGACTTGGTGCATGGTAGGATATGGGCAGCAGAGTTTGGGAGAGCTGAAGGATGGGAGGCCGGCCAGGAGAGCATTGGAGCAATTGAGTCTGGAGGTGACCAAAGCACAAATGAGGGTTTCAGTGACAGATGGGCTGAGGTAGGTTGGAGGTGGACAATGTAATGGAAGTGGAAGCGGGCGGTCTTTGTGATGGAGAGGATATGAGGTCAGAAGCTCAGCATGTGGCTGAACAGGACACCAAGACTGGTCAGAAATAAAAAACGGAGACACAGGGAATGGGCTCAGGTCCGGAGCAACAGCCAAATTGCACGTGACTGGATATAAAGGGAATTGAGATTGCATAGGCATGGCAGAGATTAGGTAAGATATGTACCACTCGTAAACTGAGGGTCTTAGAGCACGGCTTGAACCCACTACTTTCCGAGTTAGAAGCCAGAGTACTCACTGAGGCAGGGAAGCTAGCACGAGTATAGACTGGTCAGTGCACTCCAAATTGGCAATCTTTTAAATGTTTCTACAAGTTAAAATCTCAATTACCGGCTACAAGCTCCAAGTAGCACTATTTCTGATTGGAATTTTTCTCTCAAAATTGAATTTTAAGAAAATCATATGTCTTTAACATAAGGATACGTGTATCGAAAAATAAATAAACACCCTCTGCAGTTGCGAGTACTGTATAAAATCAATCAAAACATTATGTTTGATAATGAATAATTCAACCTTTGAATTGAAAGCTGCATGCAGCTCCATTGCACAAATACACTTTGGGGCTGAGGTCATTCTGTGTTATCATAGTAAGAAAATGTGTTTGCGTTAAATTCCTCTGCTATTTTAACAAATGTGTTCAACTCCTTTTATTAAACAGGTTAATGCTTTGTTCAAATAGTGGACATAGAAAGGTTTCATTATTCTGTGTTTAAAGCTCTGAGTTATGGTGCGACGTTAGTATCTGGTGATGTAAATGAGGTAAACATCAATATGTTTAACATATTCCACAATGAAAGAAAGGAAGAAATGTAGGAAACGCGGCAGCCAATTTGCACACAGCAAGATCCCACAAACAGCAATGTGATAATGACCAGATCATTTGTTTCAACCGGAGGGCATAGCTTCAAACTTAGAGGGAGGGAGGCTGAAAAGCCATTGTAGATTTAACTGCTTTACACGCAGAGGGTGACGATGGTATACAATGGAATGCCAAAAGAGAAGAGGGAGCTGGTTCTATCAACAAATTCAAGAGAAGTGTTGGGTAAACACCCAGAGAAAGATTTGATAGAGGGGTATGAGATGTCAGTCATGGCTCGGTTGGTAGCAATCTCGCCCGAGTCAGAAGTTGATGGCTTCAAGCCCCATTCCAGAGGACTTGAGCCCATTATCCAGACAGACGCTCCTGATGCCAGTACTGAGGGAGTGCTGCACTGTCAGAGGTGCCGTCCTTCAGATGAGATGTTAAAACGAGGCCCCGTCTGCCCTCTCAGGCACTATTTGGAGAAGGGGAGTTCTCCCTGGTGTCCTGGGCCAATATTTATCCCTCAACCAACATCAGTAAAAGAGATTATCTTGTCATTATCACATTGCTGTTTGTGGGATCTTGCTGTGCGCAAATTGGCTGCTGCGTTTCCTACACTACAACAGTGACTACACTTCAAAAAAGTATCTCATTGGCTGTAAAAGGCTTTGGGATGTCCTGGGATGATGAAAGGCGCTGTATAAATGCCAAGGGACTGGGACAAGATGGATTGCGACCATCTCTTGGGGTTCTGCATGTCGTTTTCTGCCCTGACCAATCCGTATTCTCCCAGGAGCAAAAGCAAAGATACTGCGGATGCTGGAAATCTGAAATAAAAGCAGCAAATGCTGGAAACACTCAGCAGGTCAGGCAGCGTCTGCGGAGAGAGAGAAAAACAGAGTTAACGTTTCAGGTCGATGGCCTTTCCTCAGGATGCCTGATTCAGCAGTCACTTGACTTGTTGAAAGCTCCTGTGAAGCGCTTTGGGGCGTTTTACTACGTTAAAAGCGCTATATAAATGCAAATTGTTATTGTGAAGGAAACATTGTAGAATAGAATAGACGCTATCTACTTGGGACCAGCTTCTGTATTTATAAGGAAGGGGGATTTTTGCATAAATAGTAAGAGAGAGGGGGGGGGGGGAAATAAACAAGATTGTTGCTCGAGAAACATCTCGTTTCTTTTGCTTTTGACCGATTTGAAATACGGTAGAGCTTTTCAAAACACATCGATTCACATTAAGGTGTCTCTCCCCCCCTTTCAAGTGTTGTATCTCTGGGTTTGGTTGATTGGTGAATGAAGAGATTGTAACCATGCAAGGCAGCCAATGCGAGCGGGGGCTGGGTGGGATTTGCGGGGTCTGTGCTGAGGACGGTGAAATATCTACACAGGAAAAGCTGTAACTCAGAGCGGACAGGAGTGCATGGGTACCCAGTGTGTTGAAGGAGCGCACCTCTGCTTCTCTCTCCAAAGCGGCTACAGGGAGCAAAGGGGAGAGGTGGTGGTGGGGGGGGGGGTCGTTTGCTATCAGTGGTCGTACTTCCTTATCCCTCTTCCCCACCCCACCCACCTCCACCCCCTCTCTGTCTCTTGCCCTTCACTCTCCACTCCCTCCCTCGCTCTCAGTCTCTGAAAACTTTCAGCGATGGTCGCTAGAGAGTGCGCCGAGCCAAGCGATCCCGAGACGGGCATGGCAGAGTCCCCGAGCCCGCTCAGTCTGCGAGCCGAGCCCGGGTGGTGCAAAACCCCCAGCGGTCACATCAAGAGGCCAATGAACGCTTTCATGGTGTGGTCCCAGATAGAAAGGAGGAAGATCATGGAGCAGTCTCCGGACATGCACAACGCGGAGATCTCCAAGTGGCTGGGCAAGCGGTGGAAAGCCCTCCAGGACACCGAGAAGATCCCCTTCATCAGAGAAGCCGAGCGGCTGAGGCTCAAACACATGGCCGACTACCCGGACTACAAGTACAGACCTAGAAAGAAAGGGAAAACCGGAGCTATCGCCAAGATGCTGAGCAAGAAAGTAGCATCGGTGAGAAAGAGCTTGACCAACAAAGCGCAGAGAAGCAGAACTGGAGCAACCAAAGCCAAATCTTGCGGCTCAGGTTGGAAATCAAAGAGAAGTGGCTCCAGATTGGTGATGGAAGAAGATGTGGACGATCTGGAGTCAGTTGGGGGGTTGATGGAGATCCATCTCGTTGACCAGGACAGTCCCAGGAAACTTAATCCGGGTTGGGAGGGGAGCGTCCGGGCTGTGCTTTATGAAGATCCCAACGACGACCAAGAAGAGGACTATGGGCTCGCACCGGGTCTTCCCCCCACCCAGCCCTCGCACGCAAGCCCGATGGAGGAGCTCGCACCAGAAGACCGAGGTGCTGGGAGAACGTCAAACCATCTGAGGGACGTGAGGTCCTTCTCGCCCATCTCCACCAGGTCGCTGTCTTCCTCGCTGGCCTCCTCCTCCTCCTCTTCTTCAGACGAGGAACTGGAGGACGAGATTCTGGACATCATCTCCAATGCAAACTTTGAGAACCTGGCTCTGGGCACCTTAGACTCGTTGTCCCTGGACAAGGACGTGGAAATATTCCACACCAACTCAGGATCTCATTTCGAATTCCCGGATTATTGCACTCCAGAAGTGAACGAGATGATTTCAGGGGATTGGTTGGTCTCCAGTATTTCTGATCTGGTCTTTACTTATTAAATATCGCTACAGGGATTTTTCTTTTGGGGAAAAGGGGAGAAAAAAAAACACAGCAAAAAAAAAACCAAGACTTAAAACCAGCAATTTCAATGTGGGTATGTATTTTTCTAGATTAAGTTTAAAATTGCAGTATCGCTGGATTACTGTAGCCCCCTGAGATTTTTAAAATGAGAGAATTTTTAAAAGAATATAAAAAAAAATTTAATAATTCCACCCCTGTCCCAAAGTAAGTTAAACAGACATCTTTTTTGCAGTATAATATTTTTGATGTATCCTTTAGGCAATAACATTTGAGAGTCTGTGCCGTGATCAGGGTATCGAATATGCACAAAACCTGCCTTTGTATAGTTGGGCAGTAATTTTTTTGTATAAAATATATATCCCCTATTGGATTTTTAACATTGATCTGCGTTTACAGGGCCAGTAAAAAAAAGGGGATACTGCAGCTTTAACCAGGACCCGCTGTCGTGTGGGTTAACAGCAGGATTTTTTTTTTAAAATTAGTTTTCTCTGTGGATTTTAATTTTTTTTAAAAACAAAAATCTGGAATACTCAGGACAAACGAGGGAATGAATCAGACGGATCTCTCGCTAACAAGTTCAGACCGATGCGGGGGGGGGGAACAGCTTCGAAATACACTGGGCTGGCACATCTCCTTTGAACCTGACCGTCTCCTGGGAATCCGGGTTTTGAGATAACATGATGGCGTGTCTGGGGCGAGCTCCCAGCTGCCTGATAGTATTTAGGCGTGGAGAGACTTTTAATTCGCCAGCTGTAGTGACAGTCCTGTCTCAGAATGGAGAGATTCCGCCGGGTCCTAGTGAGCATCTGTGCCTCTCCAGCCAAATACCTGACAGGACAGGAAGATAAGTGGGGGAAAAAAAATGAGGGGAAAGATGGCTTTGATGGACATCTTTTCATTGCAGTTTTTTTTTTAAATCTAGCTTTTAGAAAGCTAGTATAATATTAGCACATGCACCCACCATGCTAAGGTTGCAAATTCAACATCTCTCAACTGAATGCAAACCTACGAATTGTTTACAATTCCTCATGTTTATTCCAGTGTCATTGTGCTGTACCGCTCGTATTTATACCCTGGGTGGTGGTGGTGACCGTGGGGAGGGGAGGGGAGGGGGGGGGGGGCAGGGGGGGAGGGGTTGCAACCAAGGAGCTATTTGTAGGGTGGGTGGGTGATTGGGTGGGGGGGGGGAGGTGGAGGGTGAAGGAACTGCACAGAGATCCCACAGAGAGCCACACGTGGTGCTGTTGTACTTTGCGCTCATTCTGTGGCTGCGTAATCCAGCGGCGGTGGGGAACTCAACTTTTTTAATTCGGAGACGTCCAATCGGGCAGCCGAGTTTGTGGTCCTGGCTACTTGATTGAGTAGTAAGTTAGATTCACCCCCTCCAATCAGAAGAGGAGATTCCCATGCGGGTCCTGCCAGGTTGAATTCAGGGCATGTTGGCCTACGACATAGGATTAAACCATTCTCGGTGGGGGCATGGGGAAGGAGGGGGGGGCTCCTGACTGAATGTCTATAACCGGACAGGGGTTGGGGGAAGGGGTCCGCAACACGCAATAAAGGTTGAAACCCTCTGCCCTGGAAAATATCGTATCTGCACAGTGCACAAACCCGACAGCCCTGCGTTATTCTTTCCTCATTCTAACTTTCTAACCACCTTGTGTTTATCATTCTCTTTGGTTGGAACGTTTGAAGACAAGAGGCAAGAGTAAAAGGGAACAATGTGTGTAGATCTTATTTTCTTGGTGTTACCATTCTGACCATATTATGCCATGATTTGTTTACCACAATGCATGCTCGGGGGGCAAGAGGGGAGGAGCGAATTGTTGTCCAAAGTATTGAGCGGTAGGTTTGAAACCGTCCTTTCATTGGCCGTATTCAGATTGATCGCCGGTCGCATTTAACCCTTTGAGAACTGCAGTGGTGTGTCTGTCCCTTAGATTAAAACATAATATACTGTGAACATGAGCTGTTCTGTGATTCCTTAGGATTTGTGTGATTCTGATATTAAACGGAGTGCCTCATAATTTTCTGCCGGAACTCCAAACAAGTTTATCATTCAACCTACGTTCTGATTCCCATCGACAACAATCACCCAACTCAGGGAGTTTTATAGCTATGTTACGGTGAGGGATTTGTGCTGAATAAGCAGAAATCTTCCATGCTGTAAAAAAATTATTTAATTGGTGCTTTCTAGGAACAGGAGTAGGCCATTCATCCTCGCGAGCCTGCTCCGCCACTCAATTAGATCATGGCTGATCTGTACCTCAACTCCATAAACGCGCCTTAGTTCCATATCCAGTGATACCCTCACCGAACAAAAATCTATCAATCTCAGTCTTGAAAGCTCTAATTGTCTCAGCATCCACTGCCTTTTGGGGGAGAGAATTCCAGATTTCTACCACGCTTTGTGTGGAAAAAATGCTTCCTGATTTCCCTCCTAAATGGCCTACCTCTTATTTTAAGGTTATAAGCCCTCATTCTCGTTTCCCCCACCAGAGGAAGTAGTTTCTCTGTACCTACCCCAGCGAACCCTTCTAACATTTTAAACACCTCGATCAAATCACCCCTCAACCCTCTATACTCAAGGGACTACAAACCAAGTTTATGCAACCTGTCCTCATAATTTAACCCCCTTAAGCCCCGATATCATTCTGATGAATCTGCACCCCCTCCAAGGCCAGTATATCGTTCCTGAGTTGAGGTGCCCGGAACTGAACGCAATTACTCCAGATGGGGCCTGACCAAGGCTCTGTACAACTGAAGCATCACTCCCTCCCCTTTGTATTCCAGCCCCCTTGAGATAAAGGCCAACTTTCCATTAGCCTTCCTCCAATATTGGTGGGCTCCCAACAGTGGATGCTATTCTCCCGACACTTGCGGGGACAAACGTACGTAAAAGCTAGAAATAGGTTAGGAGTTGGCCTCGATCCCACACACAAAACTCCAAAGGAAAGCACATCTCAAAACACCTGAACGAAACACTATGCATTTGGGGTTAGGTGTGAAAACTTTTGAGATGGCTATCCCGGTTAAAAGTTTCGGAAGAGAATTGTGCGTGCAGATGTCCTGTCACCAAAGGATGTTCAGTAATCGAAGGGTTAACGTGCGTCGGCGGGATAGGGTTGGGGGAACTGAAGCTGCCTCCTCTTGCTGCCACTGTGCATTGAGAAATAGTAAGGTCATTGTAGCCTGTGTAGATGAACAGAATATGAGTTAATGTTAGTGCATTATTGTAAATATTTGTCATAGATTTATTTTCAGAGATTTATAACTGTATATTTGGTTAAATTATTAAAATTCTTCCATTTTTCTGTTATCTGTGTAAAGAATGTTTTAATTATGGAAATGAAGTAATTAATATTAAAATGTTTACATCACTTATCATTGCTGCTTCCACCACTCGTCTGTGTGAGCCCAAGGTCAAAACAAGGTCAAAGATCGGTCAAACCCGCAAGGGACCAATGGCGTTGGGAGCCTGCCAGGCTGGTAGGATCTTTCAGTGTATCGTTACCACCAAATTTGGAAAGGGTTTTTTTAAATAAAAGCAGTATATAAACACAATGCTCAAACAGACACTGCAGAAGGTAAGTGTTTTTACTTCACCTAGAACTACATACAATTTACAGCACAGAAAAAAAACAGGCCATTCAGCCCAACTTAGGAACAGGGGTTGGCCATTTAGCCCCTGGAGCCTGCCCCGCCATTCAATTAGATCACGGCTGATCTGTACCTCAACCCTATTTACCCACCTTTGCTCCATAATCCCTCGATACCCTTACCCAACAAAAATCTATCAATCTCAGCCTTGAAAGCTTCAATTGACCCCCCCCCAGCATCCACAGCCTTTTGCGGGAGAGAGTTCCAGATTTCCACTACCCTTTGCGTCGAGAAGTGCTTCCTGATTTCACTCCTGAACGGCCTGGCTCGAATTTTAAGATTTTAGCCTCTTCAGGTCAAAAGCCAGCTTCATTGGTTTTCCTCAATCTGAACAATGACGTCACACAAATTTTCAGTATTACTATTGAAGAGTTACTTAATTGTTTTAACCTCCACATTTTAGACCCATCATTTCTAATTGCTGTTTAGTGCTTAAAATCTACACATTTCTCAGGTCTGGGATCTGCTTTCCATTGAGTTACAGCTACAGAAAATCTAAGTTTAAATGCCTTGGGCCCTGTATAGTGAACTGCAATGCTATTATACCTATTTGCTACCACCAGAGGCGAATGTACTGTTTCCGCAGTAAAATATGGGCCTCTATTGGTAGGAACCTGACATTGCAACTTTACAAGATAAGAGGGGGCTTTACAAAATGCCCAAACTCCGGGATATTTAACAGGTCTGGTCCTGTATCAGCCACTATATCTGTTATCTCTCCTGACAGCGGATTTCCGTTGTTATCACTTTACATTTTACCAGAAAAGATGAGTGAGAAGTGACAGAATTTCACTCTGCGCTACATCAGAGATGATGATGTGGAGATGAGGGTGATGGACTGGGGTGGACAAATGTAAGGAATCTTACAACACCAGGTTATAGTCCAACAGTTTTATTTGAAAATCACAAGCTTTCGGAGGCTTTCTCCTTCGTCAGGTGAGTGTCTACATCAGAGAAACATTTAAAAGAAGGCTCCATACATTTAGATTTTTGCAGTTAGAAGAGTTCAAAGATTTTTCACTGCGCACCTAAATAAAAGTGTACACGAATAATGACACTTTAGCACAATAGCAATCATAGGTGAAAATTGTAAATTATAATACTAATTAAACGAGAATAAAATGAAAAGAATCTGGGCTTTAGAAAAGTAGTGAAAATGAAAGAAAAAAGGACTTGCTTTTCTACAGCGACTTTCATGACCTCAGGACGTCCCAAAGTGCTTTGCAACCAATTAAGTACTTTTTTGAAGTGTAGTCATTGTTGTAATGTAGGAAACGCAGCAGCTAATTTGCACACAGCAAGATCCCACAAACAGCAATGTGATAATGACCAGATAATCTGTTTTATTGATGTTGGTTGAGGGATAAATATTGGCCCAGGACACCGGGGAGAACTCCCCCTGCTCTTCTTCAAAATAGTGCCTTGGGATCTTTTATGTCCACCTGCAAGGGCGGGCGGGCGGGGCCTCGGTTTAAGGTCTCTGAAAGACGGCACCACAGACAGTGCAGCACACCCTCTGTGCTGCACTGGGAGTGTCAGCCTGGATTTAGTGCTCAAGTCTCTCGAGTGGGGCTCAAATCCACAATCTCCTGACTCAAGGGTGAGAGTGCTAATCACTGAGCCACGGCTGAAGGTAAAACGGTCGCAGCTCAGTTACTAAGTACGCTTTCCAGTGTGGTAGCTGTGATAAACGGGAAAAGAAAGCCCCAGGTTCGATCGTGGTCTGCTCCGTGTTGGCTGATGTGAGCCCGGTGCAGTGTCAGTGCTGCTGCAGTTGGCCTCAGTGTGGCTGGATTAGAGAGAAGGACAATCAGCCGATGGCTGCCGGCTCCTTATTATTTCACAGTGACTCCTGCTGGAAAGTGTGCAGGTGTGGATATTAGGTGAGGGAAGGATCGAATTTGACTGTAATGTCTGGCATGGTTGAATAGCTCGCCGAACTCACTTTCTGGGCTCGCACATTAAAAATTGGCGTATGGCCATAGTTCTGCACAGCAACCGGTGCCCTTGGAGCTGAGGGGGTGGGAAAACTAGAAGGAGAATTAAAATAAGGAAGTGGGAATACCAGTTACTGGGACCCTCATACCATGGGCCACTACACACCCTGTGAAATAACATTAACATTACTATCAAAGCATATTCTCCATTCAAACTTAATGGACAGGAGATCATGGGGACATCGTAGAATCGTACAGCACAGAAAGAGGCCATTCGGCCCATCGTACCTGGGCCGGCTCTTTGAAAGAGCTATCCAATTAGTCCCACTCACCCTGCTCTTTCCCCACTGCCCTGCAAATTTTTCCTTTTCAAGTATTTATCCAATTCCCTTTAGAAAGTTATTATTGAATCTGCTTCCACCGCCCTTTCAGGCAGCGCGTTCCAGATCTGAACAACTCGCTGCGTAAAAAAAAAAATTCTCCTTGTCTCCACCCTTTGGTTCCACCCCCTGGGGTCATTTTCGATTGTATGGGCAAATGTTACTCCGAAATTGGCAGCCTTATCCTGGAGGCCACATCTTCTTCCTGACAATGGAGGCACTGGGATGCTGGCATCTGTCATGATGTCACCCCGATAGCACCTGAATGGAAATCGTGTCGCACACCAGTCGCACACAACAGCTTTATTAATATCGCAACTGAGTAGACAATGTAAAGGGGGAAGGGGCATTTCAACAAACATCAATGATATGGACAGCAACAACAACTTGCATTTATATAGCGCCTTTAATGTAGTAAAACGTCCCAAGGCGCTTAACAGGAGCGATTATGAGACAAAAATAAATTGACACCGAGTCAAAGACATTAGGACAGGTGGCCAAAAGCTTGGTCAAAGAGGTAGGTTTTCAGGAAGGAGAAAGAGGTGGAGAGGCGGAGAGATTGAGGGAGGCAATTCCAGAGCTTGGGGCTGAGGCGGCTGAAGTCACGGCCGCCAATGGTGAGGCGAAAGGAGTGGGGAATGCACAGGAGGCCGGAATTGGAGGAGCGCAGAGTTCTCCCAAGGGTTGTAGGGCTGGAGGAGGTTACAGAGGTAGGGAGGGGCGAGGGCTTGGAGGGATTTCAACTCGAGGATGAGAATTGTAAAATCACGGTTCGGGCACGCGATGCCACCTTGAGCGCCAGAAAACCTGGGCACCGACCAATTCATGCCCCACTGAATTCATCTCATATAATCCAGTTTGGCAGATGTTCAGGAAATAATCAAACATCCGCAGGCCAGTTATCCCAGGGGCCGGGCACCTTCCCAGATCCATGGGCCCCCCGATATTTACGGGGAGGTGGGGAGAGAGCTGGGGAGGGGGTGGGGGGGGGGGGGGCGGTGGGGAGGAGGGTTGTAGCGATCGGGAAACACAGAAATGCGGGCAACACAAGTTGAACTTTCTGTCTCCGTTTCCCGGGCGGCAGCCGGCCAGATCGAGAGGCCGCAGCCGGGGAGCGGAGAGGGGGGAGGGAGAGATCGGGGTGGGGGAAGTGATCGCGGGGGGGCGGGGAGATCGCGGGGAGGGAAGCAGGTTTTGCTTGAGGGGCCGTGGGGAAGCACTCCTGCTCCTCCTGGCCCACGAGCAGCCCTGGAAAGGCGCTCACTTGTTGGATCTGACCGTTCCCGCGTCCCTCCAGCTGCCGGGTTTCCTGAGTCCTGGGAAACACGGCCCGCAGCAATTAAATCTAAAACTCTGGTAAAATTTGAGGCACATAGCCTCGTTCAAATATTTAAATTACGGACCCACCTCTCGAGAGCATGTTAGTCACCCAACCACTAACCTGCCTCCATTAAAACCAGAAGTGGGCTTGTTGGAGGTGGGTTGGGGTCGGGTTTCAGATTTTTGAAATTTTAACCCCCCCCCCCCGCCTCGCTCCTGCCTGTTGTGAGGGGTTGAAATTCCCCGCAGAGTCATTGTAAACCCTCATTAACTTGTATTCCGAACGCACTGACTTTAAAAAGAGGCTTTTTTCCTATGCTGTCAGTGACACCACATGTCTTTGCCTGAGGCCTAGAGTGTACTGCGAAAAGACAGAACTTGTGTATAGATAGCACCTTATCACATCATCAGGACGTGCCAAAGCACTTCGCAGTTAACAAATGACTTCTGAAGCGTAGTCACACTGTTGTCAAATAGGCAAATGCAGCAGACACTTTGTGCACAGCGTGATCCCACAAACAGCAAATAAGATGAATGACCATTCAATATGTGTGTTTGGCGGGGTTGGTTGAGGATGGAATATTGGCCAGGACGCTGGGAGAACTCCTCGCTCTTCCTTTTTTTATAAATATTCATTCTCGGGATGTGGGCGTCGCTGGCAAGGCTGGCATTTATTGCCCGTCCCTAGTTGCCCCTTGTGAAGGCGGTGGTGGGCCTTCCTCTTGAACCGTTGCAGTCCGTGTCGTGAAGATGCTCCCAGAGTGCTGTTTGGTGGGGAGTTCCAAGACTTTGCCCCGGCTACAGTGAAGGAACGGCCGATATATGTCCAATTTGGGGTGGTGTGTGACTTGGAGGGGAACCTGGAGGTGATGGTGTTCTCATGCACCTGCTGCCCTGTCTTTCTAGGTGGTGGAGGCCATGGGTTTGGGAGGTGCTGTGGAAGAAAGCACCTTGAATATTCAGCTGGGGCCTCGGTTTAACATCTCAACCGAAAGATTACACCTTTCAGTGCAGCATTCTCTCCATATTGCATTCAATTGTCATCTCATAGGAACATAGGAACATGGGAACAAGAGTAGGCCATTCAGCCCCTCGAGCCCGCACCACCATGTGATAAGATCATGGTTGATCTGTGATCTAACTCCATATACCTGCCTTTGGCCCATATCCCTTAATACCTTTGGTTGCCAAAAAGCTATCTATCTCAGATTTAAATTTAGCAATTGAGCTAGTATCAATTGCCATTTGCGGAAGAGAGTTCCAAACTTCTACCACCTTTTGTGTGTAGAAATGCTTTCTAATCTCACTCCTGAAAGGTCTGGCTCTAATTTTTAGACTGTGCCCCCTACTCCTAGAATCCCCAACCAGCGGAAATAGTTTATCTCCATCCATCCTATCTGTTCCCCTTAATATCTAATAAACTTCGATCAGATCACCCCTTAACCTTCTAAACTCAAGAGAATACAACCCCAATTTGTGTAATCTCTCCTCGTAACTTAACCCTTGAAGTCCGAGTATCATTCTAGTAAACCTACGCTGCACTCCCTCCAAGGCCAATATGTCCTTCCGAAGGTGCGGTGCCCAGAACTGCTCACAGTATTCCAGGTGCGGTCTAACCAGGGTTTTGTATAGCTGCAGCATAACTTCTGCCCCCTTGTACTCCAGTCCTCTAGATATAAAGGCCAGCATTCCATTAGCCTTATTGATTATTTTCTGCACCTGTTCATGACACTTCAATGATCTATGTACCTGAACCCTTAAGTCCCTTTGGACATCCACTGTTTTTAACTTTTTACCATTTAGAAAGTACCCTGTTCTATCCTTTTTTGGTCCAAAGTGGATGACCTCACATTTGCCTACACTGAATTCCATTTGCCATAGTTTTGCCCATTTACCTAATCCAACAATATCCCTTTGTAATTTTATGTTTTCATCTACACTGCTTACAATGCCACCAATCTTTGTGTCATCGGCAAAGTTAGATATGAGACTTTCTATGCCTTCATCTAAGTCGTTAATAAATATTGTGACTAATTGAGGCCCCAAGACAGATCCCTGCAGGACTCCACTAGACACTTTCTGCCAATGTGAGTACTTACCCATTATCCCTACTCTCTGTCGCCTTTCGCTCAGCCAACTTCCTAACCAAGTCCGTACTTTTCCCTCGATTCCATGGGCTTCTATCTTAGCTAACAGTCTCTTATGTGGGACTTTATCAAATGCCTTCTGGAAGTCCATATAAATAACGTCAATTGACATTCCCCTGTCCACTACTTTAGTCACCTCTTCAAAAAATTCAATCAGGTTTGTCAGGCACGACCTACCTTTCACAAATCCATGCTGGCTCTCTCTGATTAACTGAAAATTCTCGAGGTGTTCAGTCACCCTATCCTTAATTATAGACTCCAGCATTTTCCCCACAACAGATGTTAGGCTAACTGGTCTATAATTCCCTGGTTTCCCTTTCTCTCCTTTCTTATAAAGCAGAGTGACGTGCAATTTTCCAATCTAGAGGGATGGTTCCTAAATCTAGAGAACTTTGAAAGATTATAGTTAGGGCATCTGCAATGTGCTCACCTACTTCCTTTAAAACCCTGGGATGGAAACCATCTGGTCCTGGGGATTTGTCACTCTTTAGTGCTATTATTTTCTTCATTACTATTGTTTTACTTATGTTAATTTTATTGAGTCCCTGTCCCCAATTCAATATTAGTTTTCTTGGGATTTCCGGCATGCTATCCTCTTTTTCTACTGTAAATACTGACGCAAAGTAATTATTCAACATGTCCGCCATTTCCCCATTGTCAATGACAGTATCCCCACTTTCAGTTTTTAAGGGGCCAACACTGCTCCTGACCACCCTCTTTTTCGTAATATAATTACAAAAGTTCTTCATATTGGTTTTGATATCCCTTGCAAGTTTCTTTTCATACTCTCTTTTCGTAGCTCTTACTTTCTGTTTTGTGACCCTTTGTTGATCTTTGTAACTTTCCCATTTGCCAGGATCTGTGCCATTTTTTGCCTTTTTGTATGCCCTTTCCTTATGTCTTATACTGTCCCTTACCTCTTTAGTTGTCCATGGCTGTTTTTTCTGGCAAGTAGTGTTCTTGCCCCTTAGGGGTATAAACCGATTCTGTATCACGTTAAATGTTTCTTTAAACATTTCCCACTGATCATCATTCATTTTATCCATTAACAGATTTGCCCAGTGTCCTGTGGACAGTCTCTGTCTCATCCCATTGAAGTCGGCCTTACTCAAGTCTAGAATCTTAGCAGCTAATTCACTTTTTTCCCTTTCAAACACTACCTTGAACTCGATCCTGTTATGTTTGCTATTGTATAGATGTTCACGCACAGTTAAGCTGTTAACTCAATCTGGTTCATTACTCATTACTAAATCTAATACGGCTTGCCCCCTTGTTGCCTCTAGGACATACTGGTGTAGAAAACTATCCCGGACACACACAAGAAATTCACTACCTTTCTGACAGTTGCTAGTCTGCTTTTCCCAATCTATATGAAGGTTAAAGTCCCCCATTAAGACCACTATGCCTTTGTTACATGCTTATCTAATCTCTGCATTTATACAATCCTAAACAATTTTACAACACCAAGTTATAGTCCAGCAATTTTATTTTAAATTCACAAGCTTTCGGAGGCTTCCCCCTTCGTCAGGTGAACGATGTGAAGGGGGAAGCCTCCGAAAGCTTGTGAATTTAAAATAAAATTGCTGGACTATAACTTGGTGTTGTAAAATTGTTTACAATTGTCAACCCCAGTCCATCACCGGCATCTCCACATCATTTATACAATCCAGCACTCCAGAACTGCTGCCAGGGGTCCTATATACAACTCCCACTATAGTCTTAGATCCTTTCCTATTTCTCAATTCAACCCATAAGGTCTCTGTTAGCTGCTTGCCTCTCGTTCTCCTCCTTTATCATTGAAGTGATTTCATCTCTACTCACTAAGGCTACTCCTCCCCCTCTTCCATTTTCCCTATCTCTCCCTATCTCAAGTCATGGAGTGGGGCTTTAAACCCCAAACCTTCCAACTCAGAGGTGTGCGCGGTGACACTTACAGTGCGAGAGAGATTTATTAAGCAGTGAAGACTTATTCAGTCTGTAATGGGATTTTGCTTTTTGGACCTGGACAAAGTGCTTCTAAAAGTCAATAACCTGTGGACCCAGCAGCTCGACACCATGCACCTGGCAATCCCACAGTGCCGGTAACGCTGCGGGCCTGCTAAGGAAAGATTTTTAAACTAATTCCCTCACACTTAGGTGCACAAATTCAGATCAGGTTTTGGACACAAAATTCAAATTGAGCACAAAATGCAAATCAGGTTTGGGGATTGAAATTCAACCAGTACCAGTCCCATGACTTGCTATCCCCTGGATATCACTGGCTTGGTGTGCAACTTTTTAAACAGGTCAACAAGTTTTGAACATTTTGCTCAGTTTGTGTCGCTAAATCTGACTGCAGTTTGACCACTGGGGGCGATGTTGAGCAAAATAAAGTTTCTTTTCGAGACAACTAACCTGGAAAGTTTTCTATTCTCTCTGTATGAGAGCTGATAATATATCTCGACCGTAAGATCAATTTTGCAGGTAGCACTGAATTCTCTTAGTCCCCACTGTACCACCCAGTCCTCTTCATTTCTGTGTTTTCCAGTTTATTTTTGATGTGTTTTAAATGTATTTTTTGGGGGGGAGGAAAAGATAATTCAGGAGCAATTTCCTCGTTCCATATTTCCTATTTCACACACCCACCAAACTGGAATACAATTATTTTGCCAAATTATCATCCCAGTCTGAAGTACTAATCATTTCAGGAATAACAGATGGTCATGTTTTGGAAACTGATTTCAAAAGCAACGCAATCTTAATTGAATAATTTCTGAGTTGATTTTTACTCTTAAAGCCAGTTTGAATGTTACAGCCAAAACTAAATTTAATTTTGCAACCAAACCCAATTCAAACTTTGGGTTAAACCTCATTTGAATTTCACACTAAAATCTTATTTGAATTTTGCACCAAAACCTCATATGAATTTGACTCATATGGAATCACACAGCACAGAAGGAGGCCATTCGACCCATCGTGCCTGTGCTGGCTCTTTGAAAGAGCTATCCAATTAGTCCCACTCCTGTGCTTTTTCCCCACAGCCCTGCAAATTTTTACCATTTAAGTACGTTTGAAAGTTACTATTGAATCTGCTTCCACAGGCAGAGTGTTCCAGATCATAACAACTTGCTGAATAAAAAAAGTTCTTCTCATCTTCCCCACCCCCGGTTCCTTTGCCAATTACCTTAACTCTGTGACTCCAAATGAGTTAAAGGTACAATTTTGTAGATACCTCACCGTTTCATGTTTTAAATGGTGCGATGAGATTAACTGCTCTCACTGTAACTACTGTGTGGTATTCAGCTGCTGATTCTTACTTCAATTTTGTAAAGACTACATGTGGAATATAAGCTTCTTGGCTTGGTCTATAAGGTGCTGGGAATACTGGGAGTTCCTTTACTCCAAATCACCAAGCACAGGAAGGTGGTTTTCATTTGGCTGCAAAATGAAGAGCCAATCTTCATTTTTTTCCACCTTCCTCCCTTACTCTTCTAGAAGTGCTGACTGCTGCTAGTGAATGGTTGATATCGCTGTACAGACCAGACAGTGTCAACAGGATATTTAACCGTGGGTAGCATCACACCTGGAATCTGATCCATTCCTCAACTGTTAGCATTCTTTTGTAGCAGTTTAATATAACTGAGTGGCTTGATAGGGCAGTTTACAGTCAACCATGTTGGTGTGGGACTGGAGTCGCACATGGGCCAGTCAGGGTACAGACATTAGTGAAACAGTTGGGTTTTCACGCCAATCCGACAGCTTCACGGTCACTTTTATTGATACCAGCTTTTTATTTCCAGAATTTGAAACTCAATTCAAATTCTCAAACTGCCATGATGGGATTTGAATTCCCATTCTGGCTGGATTATTAGCCCAGGCCTCCGGATTACTAGTCCAGTAACATAACCACTACGCTACCGTATCCTCTGATTGTTCAACACGTAATGTTTTATTTTTCAAATCCCTTGTTATTTTGTTGTGTGAGTCACTTCACTCATCTAAAGGGTCAGGCACACAATACCTGAATCCAACTAGATACGAACAGTTTAAAGTCAAGCTACTCGACAATAAATATAAGTTTGGGAAACCACATGATTGTGAAGTCAGGGTTCCTGGAACCAATTCTAATTTGGGTGATAGTCTGACCCATAGTTCTGGTTTCTTGCACAAACTATCAAAAAGAAAAGTTGTTCTGAGTGAATTGTAGTCTGGTGTTTTTGCTTCTGCCCCAGGTATTCCCTTAGGGTGGTGAGTGGTGTCTCTTTGGTTGTTGGGTTCATGTCCAACTCTAGAGACTTGATCTCATAATCTAGACAGACACTTCAGGGAGTGCTACACTGTCGGAGGTGCCGTCTTTTGGATGAGACGTTAAACTGAGGCCCCTTCTGCCCTCTCAAGTGGACGTAAACGATCCCACGGCCGTTATTTCGAAGATTCCCCCCTAGATCCCGGGTGTCCTGGCCAACATTTATCCCTCAACCAACAGACGACCTGGTCAATTATTTCACTGCTATTTGTGGGAGCTTGCCGATATGTATCGATGTTCTGAAATCCCTTCAAATCTTAATGGGTGTTTGCAGCCATGCTGACATTTAAATATTGATGAGGCCGCCACCTTCCCTGTGGCCGGAATGGGCGGGTGGTTAAAATTGGCAGCGGGCATGTCAGGAACGCTGCCAACGTTCCCACATGGCGGACAGGGTTAAAATTGGGCCTTTGGAATCTGTGGACATTGAGCACATTTTTAGGTCACTCTTAAAGCATGAGTTAGTTTCTTTATTATTGCGGCCTGTATTTTGGGTAGGCAGTTTTAAGACCACTCCATCGGCAGAAATAAGCCAAATCTGTGCCCCACTTATTCCTTCATTGGGCAAATAGGCCTTTGTTTAAAAGTTTAGGAATATTCCAGGAATACGATGGGGAAGCAAACGTATTAAAGGACAATTTCATAAAGACTCAAAATGAAAAGAGAAAGAAAAAGACGTGCATTTATATAGCGCCTTTCACTATCTCAGGACGTCCCAAAGCGCTTTACAGCCGATGAAGTATGTTTGAAGTGTAGTGATTGTTGTAGTGTAGGAAACACGGCAGCCAGCTTGTACACAGCAAGGTCCCACAAACAGCAATGAGACAAACAACCAGGTAACCTGTTTTGTCGTTGAGGCATAAATATTGGCCAAGACGCCCGGGAGAACTCCCCTGCTCTTCTTCGAACAGAGCAGTGGGATCTTTCACATCTACATGAGAGGGCAGACAGGGCCTCGGTTTAACGTCTTATCTGAAAGATGGCACCTCCGACAGTGCAGCGCTCCCTCAGTACGGCACTGGAGCGCCAGCCTGGATTATGTGTTCAGATCTCTGGAGTGAGGCTTGAACCCATGTTTTTCCAACTCAGAGGCAACAGTGCTACCACTGAGCCGTGGCTGAAACATAATGCTACGGGTTTCTCTGTGATCGGCGGTGGGGGGGGGTGAGAACTCTTGGGGCAACTCTTTGAGGAGATTGAGACATGCGGAATCGTCAGTGTCACACACTCCCCAAACCTTGTTCTGCTGTGATGTGAACCATAGGAAATTAAAACAAATTCTTTCTCAAGATCAAAAATGTGTTTTTCAGATTCAAAACCACAAAAATTTTGCAATAATCCAATATTGTGGTTCACACAGTTCCCAAAAGCTGGCCAAAAAGCATTGGATTTCTTCCAAAACATTCTTTATTTAACCTCTCCCTCTCTCTCAGTCACACATACACACCACCTCATTTGTACCAAGGGCTACTCTTTTCATTTCTGAATATTTACAGTTCTGAAAATGTAGGATTCAATCTAACAGGTTTTTTTTTGTCACCAGCCCAGTGCATTTTGGGTAAGAATTGAGGGGTACATTTTTTGGGGGGAAAAGGCCCTCTTCGAACAGACCTTCCAGCCTTAGAAATGCGTCTAATGGTTCTGGCACTCCATCTAATGAAGGAACCTCCAGTAACCTTTCTGTTTCTCTATCTCTCTCTTCCTCTTTAGGACATTCCTTTTGACCAAGCTTTTGGTCACCTGTCCTAATATCTCCTTATGTGGTTCGGTGTCAAATTGTGTTTGATAATCGCTCCTGTGAAGCGCCTTGGGACGTTTTACTATGTTCAAGGCGCCATATAAATGCAAGTTGTTATTGTTGTTCTTGAGTGTGAACAGAAGAGGAGGCAAATCAAGAAGTGGTGATTAGGCGATGACGAACTTGGCCTTCAAAAGGTTTTAGACTGCGGGACGAAGGAAAGTCCAGGGCGGGAGGGTTTAGGAGTTTCAAGATTCCCGAGCTGTGGGATGTGTCTTCCTAGAGTAGGGAGTAGGAGTGTGCAGGATAAGGTGTTAGGACCTTAGAAGGAATGTTCAGGCCCTCAGGAAAACGAAGGGAGTTCTGCCTTTCAGCAGCAGTGAAAGCAATCTGCCTAAACAGCAAACGATTTTGGAATTTGAATTTCTGTTCGCTCACCAGGAATCTTCCCTTCCCCATTCAGCGTTCACTTGACTTAAAGCAGAACTGACTACCTCGCCAAGCTGGGGAGGAAGCGAACCAGTCATTGAGTATCGCGGAACAAGATTAATAGCTCGGCTCGGAGTGGAGGAGTCAAGGATCCTGACCACAGAGGAGGGGGAGGATCGCTGGTGAAGCTCTCTTAGGAGAGAAACTAAAATCATTACTACGAGAAAGGCAACGGCTTCATTTTTCTGCACCAGGCGGCTCAGCCTGGTTAATGAGCAATATTTTAAATACCCTGTGCCATTGCGATTGGGATGAGGTCACACGCAAACAATGCTGTGTGGGTTCATGATGTGAATTCAATCCCAACAAGTGAGGCTCCGCCTGTTTTAAAAGAGAAACATGTAGGAACATAGGAACATTGGAAGAGGAGGAGGACTTCCAGACCCTCGAGCCAGTTCCGCTCTTCAATAAGATCATGGCTGATCTGTATCTTATCTCCATCTACCAGCCTTGGTTCCGTAACCCTTAATACCCTTTCCGAACAAAAATCTATCAATATCAGTTTTGAAATTTTCAATTGACCCCCAGCCTCAACAGCTTTTTGGGGGAGAGAGTTCCAGATTTCCACTCCCCTTTGTGTGAAGAAGTGCTTCCTGGCATCACCCCTGAACGGCCTGGCTCTAATTTTAAGGTTATGCCGCCTTGTTCTGGACTCTCCCACCAGAGGAAATAGTTTCTCTCTATCGACCCTATCGAATCCTTTAATCATCTTAAGCAACTCAATTAGATCACCCCCTAATCTTCTGTACTCAATGGAACACAAGCCCTCATAACTTAACCCTTTTAGTCCCGGTATCATCCTGGTGAATCTGTGCTGCACCCCCTCCACTGCCAATATTCCTGAGGTGCGGCACCCAGAACTGAAAGCAATGCATTTCATAGAATCATAGAAAATAGGAGCAGGAGTAGGCCATTTGGCCCTTAAAGCCTGCTCCATCATTCAAAATGATCATGGCTGATCGTCTAACTCTGTACCCTGTTCCCACTTTTTCCCCATATCCCATGATCCCTTTAGCATTAAGAAATATATCTGTCTCCTTCTTGAATACATCTAATGACTTGGCCTCCACTGCCTTCTGCGGTAGAGAATTTCACAGGTTCACCACCCTCTGAGTGAAGAAATTTCTCCTCATCTTAGTTCTAAATGACATACCCCGTATCCTGAGACTGTGACCCCTGGTTCTGGATTCCCCATCCATTGGGAACATCCTCCCTGCATCTAGTCTGTCTAGTCCTGTTAGAATTTTATATGTTTCGATGAGATCACCTCTCATTCTTCTAAACTCCAGTGAATATAAGCCTAGTCGACTCAATCTCTCCTCATACGTCAGTCCTGCCATCCCAGAAATCAGTCTGGTAAACCTTTGTTGCACTCCCTCCATGGCAAGGACATCCTTCCTCAGATAAGGAGACCAAAACTGCACACAATACTCCAGATGTGGTCTCACCAAGACCCTGTACAACTGTAGTAAGACATCTCTGTTCCTGTACTCAAATCATTTTGCAATGAAGGCCAACATACCATTCGCCTTCCTAACTGCTTGCTGCACCTGAATGCTCGCTTTCAGCGACTGGTGTACAAGGACACCCAGGTCTCGTTGCACCTCCCCTTTTCCCAATCTATCACCATTCAGATAATAATGTTTTTCTGTTTTTACAACCAAAGTGGATAACCTCACATTTATCCACGTTATACTGCATCTGCCATGTTCTTGCCCACTCACCCAACTTGTCTAAATCACATTGGAGCCTCTTTGCATCCTCCTCACAGCTCACATTCCACCCCAGCTTTGTGTCGTCTGCAAACTTGGAAATGTTACATTCAGTTCCCTCATCCAAATCATTGATATATATTGTGAATAGCTGGGGCCCAAGCACTGATCCCTGCAGTGCCCCATTAGTCACTGCCTGCCACCCGGAAAAAGACCCGTTTATTCCGACTAGGGTAAAGCACTTCTTTACCCAGAGAGTGGTTAGAATGTGGAACTCGCTATCCCAAGGAGTAGTTGAGGTGATTTGCATAGATGCATTTAAGGGGAAGCTAGATAATCACAAGGAAGGAATAGAAGGATATGTTGATAGGGTTAGATGAAGTAGGGAGGGAGGAGGCATGGACCTGATGGGCCGAACGGCCTGTTTCTGTGCTGTACATTCTGTGCAATGTCATTTATTTTTTTCTAGGCCAAAGTTCCGCCATTGTTCCTTTTCTTCTCAAAACCATTTTGTTGGTCGGAGTCGCTCGGAGTTTGAACAATTTGCCTTTGTGGGGACCGAGGCTGATGAAGCCCCTAAAATTTCATCCAAATTTCCAATGTTATTCCAGCCTCTGGCCTCCTCTTCAGAGAGATGCCATGCGCGATGCGATGCTCTGCAGACCCACTGATAGGGAGGGGCGAATAACATAGCCTGCAAATTACATCATAGGAGCCTGTACACGTTTATATCAAATCCACCCTAACACTTCCTTTAGATAGTCGAGGTCTTCGACGCGAATGAATGAAGCAGTTGCACTGGGGATTATCTTTGATGTGGAGATGCCGGTGATGGACTGGGGTGGACAAATATCTCCTTCCTCAGGTGAGTGAGTGAGTGAGTCACTCACCTGAGGAAGGAGATAATCTCCGAAAGCTTGTGATTTTAAAATAAAATTGTTGGACTATAACCTGGTGTTGTAAGATTCCTTGGATTATCTTTGAAGTGACACTGCATTCATGGCGTAAGTATCACTGAGCAGGCTGGTCCCAGCTGTTCTGAGGTGTTGTCCTTTTAAATAAATCTACATACAGAGATGAGCTAATGAAGTTGGGCTGCTAAAATGAGAACTTTGCAGTGTTATCAATTACTCTCTGACCTTGGGTTGTGGCCTGGTAATTGACAGGAAAATGACTGAAAATTCACTGGTGTGAAATTCACTCCTACTGTGAAAGCCTTGATGTCTTCATCACACTTAGAGGAGAATATCTTAACAGAACAACACGAGCCTCAGTCTTATTCTAGAAGCAGGGAGGTGAATTGCAGCCTTAATAAACCGCAGTTCGGGGACTGGCTGGTACACATGGTTCTTTCACCTCTATCCGAATCCAAGTCAGACTGTTGGGACGATGGGCTCCTTGCTCCCCTTGCTGAGATTGGGCAGTCTCAGACAGGTCCCTGGTGGTCTGTGTCTGACCATCGCAAAACTGCTCCCAGTTTAGCAATTTATGCTGAAATATGGGCAGGTTTTTACTGCGAGCCCGTGACTGGGTGGAGGGACAGAGGAGAGGAAGTTGGGAAGGGGAGAGTATGTTGATCAAGGAGCTGGGGGTAGGAGGTGTGCTGTGGGCGGGGCAGGGGGGGCGGGGCCAGGGAAGCTGAGGTAGTATGGGTAAAGATGTGGATGAAATGTTAGAGGTTATAACTATCAGGAAAGACTGAACAGGCTGGGGCTCGTTTCTCTAGAAAAGAGATGGCTGTGGGGTGACCTAATAGAGGACTTTTAGATTATGAAGGGGTTTGATAGGATAGATGTAGAGAAAATGTTTCCACTTGTGGGGGAGTCCAAAAGATAGTTCCTAATAAATCCAATAGGGAATTCAGGAGAAACTTCTTTACCCAAAGAGTGGTTAGAATGTGGAACTCGCTACCGCAAGGAGTAGTTGAGGCGAATAGCAGAGATAGAAACATAGAAAATAGGAGCAAGAGTAGGCCATTCGGCCCTTCGGGCCTGCTCCGCCATTCAAAATGATCATTGCTGATCGTCTAACTCAATACCCTGTTCCTGTTTTTTCCCCATATCCCTTGATCCCTTTAGCATTAAGAAATATATCTGTCTCCTTCTTGAATACATCTAATGACTTGGCCTCCACTGCCTTCTGTGGTAGAGAATTCCACAGGTTCACCACCCTCTGAGTGAAGAAATTTCTCCTCATCTCGGTTCTAAATAACATACCCTGTATCCTGAGACTGTGACCCCTGGTTCTGGATTCCCCAGCCATCGGGAACATCCTTCCTGCATCTAGTCTGTCTTGTCCTATTAGAATTTTATATGTTTCGATGAGATCACCTCTCATTCTTCTAAGCTCCAGTGAATATAGGCCTAGTCGACCCAATCTCTCCTCATACGTCAGTCGTGCCATCCCAGGAATCAGTCTGGTAAACCTTCGTTGCTCTCCCTCCATGGCAAGGACATCCTTCCTCAGATAAGGAGACCAAAACCGCACACTCCAGATGTGGTCTCACCAAGACCCTGTACAGCTGTAGTAAGACATCCCTGTTCCTGTACTCAAATCCTCTTACAATGAAGGCCAACATACCATTCGCCTTCCTAACTGTTTGCTGCACCTGAATGCTCGCTTTCAGCGACTGGTGTACAAGGACACCCAGGTCTCGTTGCACCTCCCCTTTTCCCAATCTATCACCATTCAGATAATAATCTGCCTTTCTGTTTTTACAACCAAAGTGGATAACCTCACATTTATCCACATTATACTGCATCTGCCATGTTCTTGCCCACTCACCCAACTTGTCTAAATCACATTGGAGCCTCTTTGCATCCTCCTCACAGCTCACATTCCACCCCAGCTTTGTGTCGTCTGCAAACTTGGAAATGTTACATTCAGTTCCCTCATCCAAATCATTGATATATATTATGAATAGCTGGGGCCCAAGCACTGATCCCTGCAGTGCCCCACTAGTCACTGCCTGCCACTCGGAAAAAGACCCGTTTATTCCTACTCTCTGTTTCCTGTCTGTCAACCAATTCTCAATCCATGTCAGTATATTCCCCCCAATCCCATGTTCTTTAATTTTGCACATTAACCTCTTGTGTGGGACCTTATCAAAAGCCTTCTGAAAATCCAAGTACACCACATCCACTGGTTCTCCCTTATCTTTTCTACTAGTTACAACCTCAAGAAACTCCAGTAGATTTGTTAAGCATGATTTCCCTTTCATAAACCCATGCTGACTTTGTCCAATCCCGTTAATGCCCTCCAAGTGTTCAGTTATCACATCCTTTATAATAGACTCGAGCATTTTCCCCACTACTGATGTTAGGCTAACTGGTCTGTAATTCCCTGTTTTTTCTCTCCCTCCTTTTTTAAATAGTGGGGTTACATTTGCCACCCTCCAATCTGTAGGAACTGTTCCAGAGTTTATAGAATTTTGGAAGATGATCACCAATGCATCCGCTATTTCCAGGGCCACTTCCTTTAGTACTCTGGGATGTAGATTATCAGGCCCTGGGGATTTGTCAGCCTTGAGCCCCATTAATTTCCCTAGCACAATTTTTTACTAATACTGATTTCCTCAGTTCCTCCCTCTCACTAAACCCTTGGTTCCCTAACATTTCCAGGAGGTTATTTGTGTCCTCCTTTGTGAAGACAGAACCAAAGTATGTGTTTAATTGTTCTGCCATTTCTTTGTTCACCATTATAATTTCCCCCATTTCTGACTGTAAGGGGCCTACATTTGTCTTCACTAATCTTTTTCTCTTGACATATTTATAGAAGCTTTTATAGTCAGTTTTTATGTTCCCTGCTAGTTTACTCTCATACTCTATTTTTCCCCTCAATCAATCTCTTTGTTCTCCTTTGCTGAATTCTAAACTGCTCCCAATCCTCAGGCTTGCCGTTTTTTCTGGCAATATTATATGTCTCGCCTTTGGATCTAATACTATCTCTAATTTATTTTGTAAGCCACGTTTGAGCCACTTTTCCTGTTTTATTTTTGCGCCAGACAGGAATGAATAATTGTTGTAATTCCTGCACACGTTCTTTAAATATTAGCCATTGCCTATCCACCGTCATCCCTTTTAGTAAAGTTCCCCAATCTATCATAGCCAACTCACACCTCATACTTTCCTAATTTCCTTTATTTAGATTCAGGACCCTAGTTTCGGATTCGACTACTTGACTCTCCATCTTAATGAGGAATTCTATCATGTTATGGTCACTCTTCCCTAAGGAACCCCACACAACAAGATTGTTAATTAATCCTTTCTCATTGCACAATACCCAGTCTAGGATCGCCTGTTCTCTCGTTGGTTCCTCAACGTATTGGTCTAGAAAACCATCACGTACGCACTCCAGGTATTCCTCCCCCACAGTATTATTGCTAATTTGGTTTGACCAATCTATATGTAGATTAAAGTCACCCATGATTATAGTTGTACCCTTCTTGCATGCATCTCTAATTTCCTGTTTAATGCCCTCCCCTACATCTCCACTACTGTTTGGGGGCCTATAGACAACCCCCACCAACGTTTTCTGCCTCTTGGTGTTTCTTAGCTCCACCCATACAGATTCCACATCGTGATTTTCTGAGCCAATATCCTTCCTCACTATTGCATTGATTTCCTCCTTTACTAACAACGCTACCCCACCTCCTTTCCCTTTTTGCCTGTCCTTCCTAAATATTGAATACCCCTGGATGTTCAGTTCCCATCCTTCGTCACCCTGCAGCCATGTCTCCGTAATCGCAACTATATCACAACCGTTAATATCTATCAGCGCTTTTAATTCATCTACCTTGTTGCGAATGCTCCGCGCATTAAGACGCAATGCCTATAGACTTGTCTTTTTAAGATTGCTAGTCATCTTAGTTTTATTTTGCACTATGGCCCTATTTGATTTTCGCCCTTGTTTTCTCTGCCTTCCACTATTCTTCTTCCCTTGTTGTCTTTTGTTTCTATCCTTGTTTCCCCCTCCTCTGACTTCCTGCTCAGGTTCCCATCCCCCTGCCATTCTAGTTTAAACCTTCCCCAACAGCACATCGGTCCCGGTCCTGCTCGGGTGTAACCCGTCCCTCTTGTACAGGTCCCACCTTCCCCAGAACAGGTCCCAATATCCCAGGAATCTAAATCCCTCCCTCCTACATCACCCCTGCAGCCACGCATTCATCTGGTCTATTCTCCTGTTCCTATACTCACTAGCATGTGGCACTGGTAGTAATCCTGAGATCACTACCTTTGAGGTCCTGCTTTTTAATTTATCTCCTAACTCCTTAAATTCACCTTGTAGGACCTCATCCCTTTTTTTACCTATGTCGTTGGTACTGATATGGACCACCACTACTGGCTGTTCACCCTCCCCCTCCAGAATGCCCTGCAGCCACTCCGTGACATCCTTGTCCCTAGCACCAGGGAGGCAACATACCATCCTGGAGTCACGTTTGCGGCCGCAGAAATGCCTATCTGTTCCCCTTACAATTGAATCCCCTATCACTATAGCCCTGCCACTCTTATTCCTCCCCTTCTGTGCAGCAGAGCCACCCGTGGTGCCCTGAACTCGGCTCTTGCTGCTTTCCCCTGATAAGCCATCTCCCCCAACAGTATCCAAAGCAGTATATCCGTTCGAAAGGGAGATGGCTCTACCTGCCTGGTCCTTTTACTCTGCCTGGTGGTCACCCATTTCCTTTCTGCCTGCGTAATCTTTACCTGCGGTGTGACCACCTCACTGAACGTGCTATCCACGATAGTCTCAGCATCACGGATGCTCCACAGTGAATCCACCCGCAGCTCCAGCTCCGAAATACGGTTAGCCAGTAGCTGCAGCTGGACACACTTCGCCAGGGACACTGGTAGTGTCCATGACTTCCCACATAGAACAGGAGGAGCATATCACGGGTGCGAGCTATGCTGCCAAGACTTGCCTTAGATTTACCCTGCGTTCACCTCTCAGACTCTCCTCCCGCTCTCGGTCTCCCCTTTTATACTGTGCTCACCTCTCGGACTCTCCTGCCTCACCTGTGACGTCGCACAGTAGTTTTCCCTTGTTGCAGGTCTGCTGCTGCTTTTATTCCCCGCTCTCAGTCTTCTGCTGCTCAGGTCCGCCGCTGCTCTGCAGAAAAAGTTAGGAAAAGCAAGGCAAAGCAGCACCTCCTTCCCCCACTTCACCGAACTCCCGCACTCACCAAACCCTCAGCCGGCCACTCGGTGCTCCGTTGCACTCAGATGCATTCAAGGGGAAATTAGATAAGTACATGAGGGATGAAGGAATAGAAGGATATTCTGATAGGGTGAGATGAAATAGGGTGGGAGGAGGCTCGTGTGGAGCATAAACACCGGCATTGACCAGTCGGGCCGAATGGCCTGTTTTTGTGCTG
This sequence comes from Heptranchias perlo, assembly GCF_035084215.1. NCBI lineage: Eukaryota > Metazoa > Chordata > Chondrichthyes > Hexanchiformes > Hexanchidae > Heptranchias > Heptranchias perlo. Next base: position 7,700,644 of record NC_090343.1, read on the forward strand.
TACCTTCTATGTAATTCAGTGGGAGCCTCATGCATGAGGAGCTGATCTTTCCATTATGACCTTGTGCATTATCTCTTTTTTTTTAATGTGGCAGGACATCAATGAAAGCAATAGTCCACTGTAAAGTTCTTACATTGAACTTGATTTAGGGATTAATGTAAGTCAAGATTGAATGAAAAAGGAATAATTAAGGCTTTAAAGAACTCTGTATGCATTACAATATAGTAACTTTGCTCAGAAACTCCTTTTGTAGACCTGTCTTGTGTAGTCTAATTGGTTTTTGTTCCTCAGTGAAGGTTCTCTCCTCTCCCCCACCCCTGCCTGATTGGAGCAGCGAGGCCATCAAGCAGACAACTCATAGGTTCAGAATTCTGAATCTTTGGATGTTTAGTTTCTCACGATGCATGAAGCATTACATTCAGCTATATAAAGCTCTGGTTAGACCCCATCTGGGGTACTGCGTTCGGTTCTGGGCACCTCAGGAAAGATATATTGGCCTTGGACGGGGTGCAGCGCAGATTCACTATAATGACACCGGGGCTAAAAGGGTTAAATTAAGAGGGCAGGTTGCAAAGACTAGGCTTGTATTCCCTTGAGTATAGAAGATTAAGGGGGTGATCTAATTGAGGTGTTTAAGATGATTAAAGGAATTGATAGGGTAGATAGAGAGAAACTATTTCCTATGGTGGGAGAGTCCAGAACAAAGGGGGCAGGACCTTAAAATTAGAGCTAGGCCGTTCAGGGGTGATGTCAGGAAGCACTTCTTCACACAAAGGGGAGTGGAAATCTGGAACTCTCTCCCCCAAAAAGCTGCTGAGGCTGGGGGTCAATTGAAAATTTCAAAATGGAGATTGATAGATTTTTGTTAGGCGAGGGTATTGAGGGTTACAGAACCAAGGCGGGTAGATGGGATTACGGCACAGATCAGCCATGATCTAATTGAACGGCGGGACAGGCTCGAGGGGCTGAATGGCCTCCTCCTGTTCCTATGTTCCTGTGCATCAAGGACACTACCCTAACCCTGTCAACCCTCAAAAACTAGGATTAATGAAATGTAAAAAGCTCGCTGACTATAACGGCAAGTACCATGTAACCTATAAAGTACCATAACCCAAGAAAGCACGTAAATTCGATTCAATAAAGATCCTGAAGAAATTCCTTTTCGGAACACGCTTTTTCCTATTATAAACGCCTTTTATTACTTAGCTGCAAGATTCATGCTGCACCACCACTCAATGCTGTCCAGCCAACCTCAAGCATGGTTAACTGTTCGTACCCAGAAACCTATTCATGTTACGCCAAAGCTCGAGCCCCCTCAGCAGATGTGATTTGTGTCAAATCTGATGTCCAGCTAGCTGACCAAGCTTGTTTCCACTTTATAACTCCTTTTGTTTTTAAAAGTTCTTGACCCATTTTATTGTGACGTGTTAAATAATTTCAGGGCCCTTTAGCACAACATACGATTTCTTGGATTAACATTAATACAGGAAATTTGAATTCCTGATGAGTGCCAGTTTTTTTTTTGATGTTGTTGGAAAGTCCAATTGTCCATTCATCAAACTGCCTCGACATCATTGCTGATGTAGCTTCTGGAGTTCTTTCCTTTGGATATAAAATCTCTCAGTAGGCTTGTTACTCTGGATAGCCAATGTGTCAATGTGTGTGTGCCAACATTAGGATTGCCACAACTTCACCCTGGCCCACTTAGGGTTTGTTAAATCAGCTGGCGGACCATTCCGGCATAAATATATATTATACACCATTCGATTAAAAAAAAAGTAAAGTCTCGTACATTTCAACGATCACTGTACGGAAAGCCCTTACATCACCGATACTGATGTGTTTTGGGCACAGACTCCTGATGTGTCCGGGAGGGTCGGTAACCAGAGGACACAGATTTAAGATAATTGGCAAAACAGCCAGCGGGGAGATGAGGAGAATTTTCTTTACTCGACGAGTTGTTATGACTTGGAAAGCGCTGCCTGGAAGGAAGCCGATTCAATAGTAACTTTCAAAAGGGAATTCGATACATACTTGAAAAAGAAAAATTTGCAGGGTTATGGGGAAAATGGGACTAATTGGGTAGCTCTTTCAGAGAGCCAGCAGAGGCATGATGGGCCGAATGGCCTCCTACTGTGCTGTATGATTCTATGATTCTATGTTAGAAAAGTGACTCTCGGGGTTGAAAGGGTCTGAAGAGAACTTTATGTCCGAGTTTACATTTACCAGAGGTTCACCAGTATCTGCTACAGAGCTTTGAATGGTGCATATCAGCCACAGTGAGCTGAACCAATGTGGGAACTTTTGCTTTGCCCGAGTTGCAGATGTTCTGCAGCCAGTGGAAGCCGCAGTGATGTGAGATGACCCCTGAGGTGACCTCACATTGCTGCAATTAAAGGGAATCGGTTGGAGTCTGCCCCAGTCTCATCACCCATTAAAGAAGATCCTTTCTTGAAGATGAATGTACATCAAACAAAAGGCCACTTCTGTTGCACTCGTGTAGATGGCTCTCGTGGGAGCTAACACTGGCAAATAGACGTCTGTACCGAAATTTCTAAGAAATTAAAGTGAAAATAATAAAAATAGAGGGGAATAAGAAATAAGTTCCCACATTGGTCCAGCTCACTGTGGCTGATATGCATTTTTTTTTAAATTTAAAATTGCAGCTACGTGTACATTTTGGTTGTAAGGGGTTAAGTCCCGTTCACCCATCACTCCTGTGCTTGCGGACCTACATTGGCTCCCGGTTTGGCAAAGCCGTGGTTTTTAAATTCACATCCTTGTTTTCAAATCCCTCCGTGGCCTCACCCCTCCCTACCTCTGAAACCTCCGCCAGCCCCACAACCCTCCGAGATCTCTGCGCTCCCCCGATTCTGGCCTCTTGCGCATCCCCCGATTTTCATCGCTCCACCATTGGCGGCCTTGCCTTCAGCTCTGGAACTCCCTCCCTAAACCTCTCCGCCTCTCCGCCTCTCTCCCTCCTCCTTTAAGTCGCTCCTTAAAACCTACCTCTTTGACCAAGCTTTTGGTCACCTGTCCTAATATCTCCTTATGTGGCTCGGTGTCAAATTTTGTTTGCTAACGCTCCAGTGAGGCACCTTGGGACGTTTTACTACGGTAAGGGTGCTATATAAATGCAGGTTGCTGTTGTTGAACAAAAGTACTCCTAAAGTTTGAATCGTTTTTCGACTGTTTATCTTAGCATCACAGTATGTCAGCTGAAAAATTAAAACAAAACGACTGGTCGCAGGAAGCTTGAAATTTCCATGAACCTGCTGACAATCTGTGAGCTGATTTGACAGAGTTCAGTGAAAGTCCTACTTGTCAATAATTCCCTGGTTTGGTCCAATTTGAAGAAACATAGAAACAAGCGCAGAGCGCTCGATTTTAAACGTAAATTGCGGGTGCGTTGGTGGGGTGGGCGGGGGCTGCAGAACGGGTTCGGAAGCTGGCCCCAACCCGTCAAATTCCCAGTTCCCCACAGACGCATCTGTGTGCGCGCGGGCGTCCCGAATCCGGAAGTCCCGCTGGTAATTAAAGCCGGCGGGATGATAGTTATTGAGGTCCTTAAGGCACTTTACTTGTGACATATTAGGTAGTTAGAACGATTTTTAACTTACCTGGGTGGCTTTCCCACGGCTTCTGATTCACGCCAGGCGTGGAAGGGTCGGATCAGGCAAAAAGAAACAAAATAAATTAAATAACAAACCATTGCACGAAGTTAAAACACAAAATCAACCGACCTTTCCACCCTGCTCCGATGTCCAAAGTCTCCCTCTCCGATCTCCCCCTCTTCACCCCCCTGATGTCCCCCGATCTCCGCCTCTTCAACCCCCAATGTTCCCTCGATCTCCCCCTCTTCACCCCCCTGATGTCCCCCCAATCATCCCCTCTCCCCCGCAACTTTCCCCTCTCCCCCCCGATCTTCCCCTCTCCCCCCCCGATCTTCCCCTCTCCCCCTCGATCTTCCCCTCTCCCCCCCCGATCTTCCCCTCTCCCCCCCCGATCTTCCCCTCTCCCCCCCCGATCTTCCCCTCTCCCCCCCCGATCTTCCCCTCTCCCCCCCCGATCTTCCCCTCTCCCCCCCACTGATCTTCCGTTCCAGTGCCGGATGACGTCCCACTCTCTCTCTTTCTCTCCCCACCCCCCCTCACGTTGCAGCTCCTGTCAGCAGCCGGCCTGTCAATCAGTTCTGGCTGCCGGGTACGAAACCCGGGAAGAACTTTAATCACCATCAATCACGTTGCGATAGGGTTGGAAACGGTAAGTTTTTTAAATTCGGGTTTGCCATGCGCACCTTCACCCCTCCCCCATCCCCCCTCCCCCCCACCCCCGCTGCCAACCCACCACCATTTCAAAATTAAGCCCATAGCATCATAGAAAGGAGGCCATTCAGCCCATCGTGCTTGTGCTGGTAAAGCTATCCAATCAGTCCCACTCCCCGGCTCTTTCCCCATAGCCCTGTAAATTTTCACGTATTTATCCAATTCCCCTTTGAAAGTTACTATTGAATCTGCTTCCACCGCCCTTTCAGGCAGCGCGTTCCAAATCACTAGAACTCGCAGCGTAAAAATGTTTCCTCATGTCGCCTCTGCTTCTTTTGCTAATTACCTTAAATCCATGTCCTCCGGTCACTGACCTTTCTGCCACTGGAAACAGTTTCTCCTTATTTACTCTATCAAAATCCTTCATGATTTTGAGCACCTCGATCAAGTCTCCTATTAACGTTCTCCGCTCATGCCTCATTTTTTTTTTTCTCTCCCAGCGGACATGAAGTCAATAATAACAAGAGGTTGTCCCACATTAACCTGCATTCCAACATTAAAGTGGGACAGTAGCAGACAGCAATGCTTTAAATAAATCATTAACATCCGCTGCTGTCCTAAATTCAATACTTGGACAGTTTTCAAAGAGCAATCGATAATGATTAAATCCTATCGTGTGGAGTGGCTGACAGGCACTTTATTGTTGCAACTTAGCACCAAGGTTAGGCCAAAGGCTTGTGGGCGGGAGAATGATACTCACAATCTCTGAACCATGTTGAGCTGGCTTTCTTATTTCCCACGAAAGAAATTGTTGTTTCCATATCTTCAATTAGATCACGGCCGATCTGCACTTCGACTCCATTCACCCGCCTTTGCTACCTCTCCCTCGATAACCTCACCCGACAAAAGTCTTATCGATCTCAGCCTTGAAAAGTTCCAATTGTCCCCCCCCAGCATCCACAGCCTTTTGGAGGGAGAGAGTTCCAGATTTCTACTACCCTTTTGTGTGAAAAAGTGCTTCCTGATTTCACTCCTAAATGGCCTGGCTCTAATTTTAAGATGATGTCCCCTCGTTCCTGATTCCCTCAACACAGGAAATTGTTTCTCTGGGGTTACCCACACACAAATCACTAAAAGTAGCGACACATTCGGCCATAAAAAAAGCAAACCAAGTACTGGAGTTCATTTCTAGAGGGATAGAATTGAAAAGCAGAGATGTTATGTTAAACTTGTATAGAACCTTGGTTAGATCACACTTGGAGTACTGTGAATAGTTCTGGTTTCCATATTATAAAAAGGATATAGAGGCACTGGAGAAGGTGCAAAAAAGATTTACGAGGATGATACCAGAACTATTAGGAAAGATTGAACAGGCCGGGACTCTTTTCTCTACAAAAGAGAAGACTGAAGGGTGACCTGATAGAGGTCTTTAAGATTATGAAAGGGTTTGATAGGCTAGACGTAGAGAAGACTTGCAGGGGAGACCAGAACTAGGGGCCATAAATATAAGATAGTCACTAATAAACTCAATAGGGAATTCAGGAGAAATTTCTTTACTCAAAGAGTGGTTAGAATGTGGAACTCGCTACCGCAAGGAATAGTTGAGGTGAATAGCATAGATGCATTTAAAGGGAAGCTAGATAAGTACATGAGGGAGAAAGGAATAGAAGGATATGTTGATGGGGTTAGATGAAGTAGGGTGGGAGGAGACCAGTTAAGCCGAATGGCCTGTTTCTGTGCTGTAAATTCTATGTAGTTCTATGTAATTCCATATCTACCCTATCGAATCCTCCTGAATGGCCTGGCTCTAATTTTAAGATGGGAGGGGAGCAGTTGACTCATTGAATTGAGCTCTGCCAGGATATCCTGGCATGTCGGGAATGGGGAGGTGTTCCTATTTTATAACCACATAACAGCTCAATTGGGAACTTTTTAGGACATTTGCTGAAATAAACAAAAGAGAGAGAAAACACAGAAGAAATCAGGGCGCAGCTGCGTGAAATTGGGATCAGGAGATAAATATCGGGGCATTCTGAAAAAGTACCAATGAAGGCAAAATATTTCTCAACAGCTCCTGTGCCATCTATCGGCACTACTAGAACCCTTATTCCTTAATAACTTATGTACTTATATTCGGAATTATCTTGTGTTCCCTATCCTGAGGTAGGTTCGCCAGGCCGTTCTTTATTGAACAGTATTGATCATGATACACAATTAAGACAGGTATAGGGTCATCCTCTCGAGTGCTTTCAGGCTTCACCAAGTAACGAGGGGTAAAGCCAAAAAAAAATCCAGGACTCCGGGAAGGCTTAAGCCTAAACAGAGGTGGATCGTGCCTCGTGCAACATAATCTGTCAAAGTATTTTAAAGAGGCTTAATTTGCGCCATCCATCCAAATGCCCATTCTTCATGTGTGACCTTAGACAGTGAGTATTCGGTATAAAAATGCTGGAAGTACTCAGCAAGTCAGGCAGCATCTGCGGAGAAAGAAACAGAGTTAAGGTTTCATCGACCTGAAACGTTAACTCTGTTTCTTTCTCCACAGACGCTGCCCGACTTGCCCAGTCAGCATTTTCTACTTTTTTTTATTTCAGGTTTCCAGCATCTGCAGTATTTTGCGTTTGATTTAGTCAGCGTCAGCCGTGGTTCAGTGGGTAGCACCTCTCGCCTCAGAACTCAACTGAGTAGCTGTGAGTTCGATAGTCCCACTCCAGAGACTTGAGCACAAAATCTTCAAAAGTGCTTCGTTGGCGGTAAAGTGCTTTGGGGCACTGTGAAAGGTGTTACATAAATGCCAGCTCTTCCTTTCTCAAATCTTTTCGAGCTTACTATTGGGAACATTGATTTCAGGACAATTTGACAGTGACCAAACAATGGGGATGTCAATTCTGGATGGCCAGACTACACAACCTGCCATAATTAACACTTTCATTTCCACCCATCATGCTGGAAATTTATTTTCTGCATTCGCGATATCACTGCTGTCATTGGCTGCATCCAGATACTCCAATCCTAACCTGTACCTGCTCCCATGGACCCCTCCAACTCCAAATGTGGCAGCCACATCTAAATATACGTCACATACTGCCAATAAGAGTCCCCATGCAACCTGGAAGCTGCTCTTCACTCCTATTAAAGATGGCCCTTGGACCAGGGATGCCAAGTGCTGTGAAATAATTATCCTACACTAGTGTGTTGTGTGCCAAGTTGACAGCCTGGACTTCGAGCGGGAGCACTATCAGGCGTCAGGGGACCCGAAAGGACAGTCCCCGGCAGTCGGTGGAGTCTGAAGGCCGCGATCGGGGCTGGGGGAGGCCGAAGGCTTCGTTGTGAGGCCTGTGGTGGGGAAGGAAGGGGGGAAGGGAGGGAGCACTCCTCCTCCTCCTCCTCCTGGCCCACGAGCAGGGATAAAAGCAACTGGTCTTCAGTCGGCGACTCCCCGCCCCGGATCTGCTGCCGGGAATCCCACAGCCCTGGGCCTCTCCCCCCTGGCTCACAGTTCAGTTTAAGTCGCGCTGCCAATGATGTCATGAGGCCGCCACGTTTGAATGTAAATTAGGCCCCCCCGCCCGCCTTTTGCGGGAGCCTCGTCAACGGCCTGATCAGTGTTTGTAAAAATTCCGACAAGCGGGAATGGGGTCGGGTTGCGCAATCTCGATATTTTAACCCCCCCCCCTCTCCCGCCCGTTGGGAGAGGAGGGGCGGGGATTAAATCGAGGCCCGAGGGTAATTTTAACCTGACATCTCTCCCCAGCAGGAAAAGGCGGGGGGTGGGGCGTTGGGGAGGGATTCGGACGATGAAGCCTATTTTACACCCCGTCCGATTTTACCCTCCATTGACTTCCTTCTTTCTTGCGGGAGAAGGTCTCACACGACACACCCGTGTTGTTTGCCCCCAGGCCCCCTCCCCCCGCCGGGATCCCTTCCTGATATCTGTGCACGCTCCCCAAGTGCAGGGAGCTTGCTGATAACCGGTAGCAGCCAACCTCGGACTCACACTTTCGATCAATCCGTTAAAAAATGTCCGTCCCATCGTATCAAATCTTTTCAAAACAGCGACTGCACAAGCAGCATTGATGCACACAGAGGCAGTCGCTCTCAGAGCTGCAATTCTAATGTGATTAAAAATGCTAATTGTAATGAATAAAATGCTAATTATAATGTGATTAATAACTATTAACAATTGTGGTGTGACTGAAATTAATGATTCACTACAGAGTTATTCAAGACTGATGAAAACAATGATGAACTCCAATTAATTAAAGATTATTTGTTCTGTAAATAAAATCATCCAGATAGAAAGGTCAAACTTGCATTTATATAGCACCTCATCATGTACTCGGGCCGTCCCGATGCACTGCACAGCCAATAAATTACCTTTGAAGTGTAACCATTGTTGTGTAAGCAAATGCTGCAGCCAATTTGTGCACAGCAAGGTCCCACAGTCAGCAAATGAATTAATGACCAGATCATTTGTTTTTAGTTGGGAGGAGTGTTGGCCAGGTCACCGGGGAGAACTCCCTGCTCTTCTTCAAGTAATCCCATGGGATCTTTTACACTTGAGCAGGCATGGGTGAGGGGCTCATTTTTACATTGGTGTCATCCATGGCTCAGTGGGTAGCACTCTCACCTCTCAGTCAGAAGGTTGTTCCCCACTCCAGAGACATAATCCAGGCCGACACTCCAGTACAGTACTGAGGGAGTGCTGCACTGTCGGAGGTGCCGTCTTTCAGATGAGACGTTAAACCGAGGCCCCGTCTGCCTTCTCAGGTGGGTGTAAAAAATATTTCGAAGAAGAGCAGGGGAGTTCTCCCCGGTGTCCTGGGGCCAATATTTATCCCTCAACCAACACCACTAAAAAAACAGATTATCTGATCATTATCTCAATGCTATTTGTGGGACCTTGCTGTGCGTAAATTGGCTGATGAGGAGAATTTTTTTTATGCAGCCATGTAATCTCCTGGGAGAGGCAAAAAAACACGGAAAAATAAATTCAGGGCCAGAAAGGGAAAAAATACCCTGGAAAATTCCTCTCCAACTATCTCAGGTGATCGAAACCAGTCCAGAGGATTACATTGACCATGAGTATGTTAAATGTTAAACCACTTACCTTCTATATGACCTGATCTCTGGCCCAGATAAGAGCCTGTCCAGCTCTCTTTGAAGGGGTGCAGACAGTCAGCACCCACCACGCCAGCTAGAGGCTCACTACACTCTGGGAAAAGAGAAGGGGGAGTGGGGCTTTAAATAGAGGTGGGGGAGTGGGGCTTTAAATAGAAGTGGGGGAGTGGGGCTTTAAATAGAAGTGGGGGAGTGGGGCTTTAAATAGAAGTGGGGGAGTGGGGCTTTAAATAGAAGTGGGGGAGTGGGGCTTTAAATAGAAGTGGGGGAGTGGGGCTTTAAACAGAATAGGAGGAGGAGGGCTTTAAATAGAGTAAGGGGAATGGGACTCTAAACAGAGTAAGGGAAGTGGGGCTTTAAATAGAGTAGGGGGAGTGGGACTCTAAATATACAGGGAGTGGGGCTTAGGATAGAATGGGGGAGTGTTTTTTTTTAATACAGTAGGGGGAGTGTGGCTTTAAACAGAGTAGGGGAGGGGGGTTTTCAATAGAGTAGGGGGAGTGAGGCTTTAAATAGAGCAGGGGGAGTGAGGCTTTAAATAGAGTAAGGGGGGAGGCATGAGTTTAAGTAGAGTAGGGGTGGGGCTTTAAATAGGGTAGGGGGAGTGGGGCTTTAAATAGGGTAGGGGGAGTGGGGCTTTAAATAGGGTAGGGGAGTGGGGCTTTGAATAGAGTAGGGGGAGTGGGGCTTTAAATAGGGTAGGGGGAGTGGGGCTTTAAATAGGGTAAGGGGGGCATGAGTTTAAGTAGAGTAGGGGGTGGGGCTTTAAATAGGGTAGGGGAGTGGGGCTTTGAATAGAGTAGGGGGAGTGGGGCTTTGAATAGGGTAGGGGGAGTGGGGCTTTAACTAGAGTAGGGGGAGTGGGGCTTTGAATAGGGTAGGGGGAGTGGGGCTTTAATTAGAGTAGTGGGGGCATGAGTTTAAATAGAGTAGGGGGTGGGGCTTTAAATAGAGTAAGGGGGGGCATGAGTTTAAGTAGAGTAGGGGGTGGGGCTTTAAATAGGGTAGGGGGAGTGGGGCTTTGAATAGAGTAAGGGGGGAGTGGGGCTTTGAATAGAGTAAGGGGGGGGGGGGGCATGAGTTTCAGTAGAGTAGGGGGTGGGTCTTTAAATGGAGCGGGGGAGTGGGGCTTTAAATAGAGTAAGGGGAGTGGGGCTTTGAATAGAGTAAGGGGGGGAGTGGGGCTTTGAATAGAGTAAGGGGGGGGCATGAGTTTAAGTAGAGTAGGGGGTGGGTCTTTAAATGGAGCGGGGGAGTGGGGCTTTAAATAGAATAAGGGGAGTGGGGCTTTGAATAGAGTAAGGGGGGGAGTGGGGCTTTGAATAGAGTAAGGGGGGGGCATGAGTTTAAGTAGAGTAGGGGGTGGGTCTTTAAATGGAGCGGGGGAGTGGGGCTTTAAAAAGAGTTTTATTGCAGTTGTTAATCGTGCGACTGTTGACACTTCATCCGTATGAAAGACGCGTGCGGTTTTAAGAGACGGTAACGAGCGCAGATTCTAGATGTCAGCTTTTACAAAGTCTGCTCTGGTGAGATGCATATTTAAAGGTGATGATTATCAACCTGTCAAAAACATCACACCATGACATCCCTATTCCCAATCAAGCAGTGCCAAGTTTCAGTCCCCAGGCTTGCTCACATTCAAAGCTGTCATCTTCAATTGTCATAAAAAGTCATTAATTCTTGACCTCTCCAATTATCCACGATTCTAATTGGCTGCAGTGTTGTCCTTTGAATGGCATTCAACACTGACAGTTTCTGAAAACTTTTTTCTTTTGCTGCCCACTATTCCTGCATCCAGAAAGCTTTGGGCCAGATTTCCCTGTTCCTGTTCCTGGGGATATTGGTTGGTCGAGGTGCAGCGAATGCAGGAAAATCGTGTGAGGGAGAAAAGAAAGAACTTGCATTTATATAGCACTTTCCACCATCTCAGGACTTTTTAAAAATTTGTTCATGGGATGTGGGCGTCGCTGGCGAGGCCAGCATTTATTGCCCATCACTAATTGCCCCTTGAGAAGGTGGTGGTGAGCCGCCTTCTTGAACCGCTGCAGTCCGTGTGGTGAAGGTTCTCCCACAGTGCTGTTAGGAAGGGAGTTCCAGGATTTTGACCCAGCGACGATGAAGGAATGGCGATATATTTCCATGATGTGGAGATGCCGGTGATGGACTGGGGTGGACAAATGTAAGGAATCTTACAACACCAGGTTATAGTCCAACAAATTTATTTTAAAATCACAAGCTTTCGGAGATTATCTCCTTCGTCAGATGAATGAATGAAAAGGTTCTCAAATCGCATATCTTATACGATGTTGGGACAGCATCACACCAATCAAAAGGTGTCGTTGTTATTCAAACAGGCCAGTCACGGAGAACAGCACGTCCCAGTACACTCCGATATACATTGTGTCTTTTACACAGGCAGGCAGAAAGAAACTCAAAATGGCAGAGAGAGAGAGAGAGAGAATTTTAAAAAACATATAAATTTTTTCCCCTTTTTTGCTGGTGGGGTTACGTGTAGCGTGACATGAACCCAAGTTGTGATGGTGTGTGACTTGGAGGGGAACGTGCAGGTGGTGTTGTTCCCATGTGCCTGCTGCCCTTGCCCTTCTAGGTGGTAGAGGTTGCGGGTTTGGGAGGTGCTGTCAAAGAAGCCTTGGCGAGTTGCTGCAGTGCATCCTGTGGATGGTACACACTGCAGCCATTGTGCGCCGGTGGTGAAGGGAGTGAATGTTTAGGGTGGTGGATGAGGTGCCAATCAAGCGGTTGCTTTGTCCTGGATCGTGTCGAGCTTCTTGAGTGTTGTTGGAGCTGCACTCATCCAGGCAAGTGGAGAGTATTCCATCACACTCCTGACTTGTGCTTTGTAGATGGTGGAAAGGCTTTCGGGAGTCAGGAGGTGAGTCACTCGCCACAGAATACCCAGCCTCTGACCTGCTCTTGTAGCCACAGTATTTATATGGCTGGTCCAGTTAAGTTTCTGGTCAATGGTGACCCCCAGGATGTTAATGCTGGGGGAATCAGCGATGGTAATGCCATTCAATGTCAAGGGGAGGTGATTAGACACTCTCTTGTTGGAGATGGTCGTTGCCTGGCGCTTGTCTGGCACGAATGTTACTTGCCACTTATCAGCCCAAGCCTGCTTGTTGTCCAGGTCTTGCTGTATGCGGGCTCAGACTGCTTCATTATCTGAGGGGTTGCGAATGGAACTGAACACTGTGCAATCATCAGCAAACATCCCCATTTCTGACCTTATGATGGAGGGAAGGTCATTGATGAAGCAGCTGAAGATGGTTGGGCCTAGGACACTGCCCTGAGGAACTCCTGCAGCAATGTCCTGGGGCTGAGATGATTGGCCTCCAACAACCACTACCATCTTCCTTTGTGCTAGGTATGACTCCAACCACTGGAGAGTTTTCCCCCTGATTCCCATTGACTTCAATTTTACTAGGGCTCCTTGGTGCCACACTCGGTCAAATGCTGCCTTGATGTCAAGGGCAGTCACTCTCACCTCACCTCTGGAATTCAGCTCTTTTGTCCATGTTTGGACCAAGGTTGTAATGAGGTCTGGAGCCGAGTGGTCCTGGCGGAACCCAAACTGAGCATCGATTAGCAGGTTATGGGTGAGTAAATGCCGCTTGATAGCGCTGTCGACAACACCTTCCATCACTTTGCTGATGATTGAGAGTAGACTGATGGGGCGGTAATTGGCCGGATTGGATTTGTCATGCTTTTTGTGGACAGGACATACCTGGGCAATTTTCCACATTGTTGGGTAGACGCCAGTGTTGCAGCTGTACTGGAACAGCTTGGCTAGAGGCGCAGCTAGTTCTGGGGCACAAGTCTTCAGCACTACAGCCGGGATGTTGTCAGGGCCCATAGCCTTTGCTGTATCCAGTGCACTCAGCCATTTCTTGATATCACGTGGAGTGAATCGAATTGGCTGAAGACTGGCTTCTGTGATGGTGGGGATATCGGGAGGAGGCTGAGATGGATTATCCACTCGGCACTTCTGGCTGAAGATGGTTGCAAACACTTCAGCCTTGTCTTTTGCACTCACGTGTTGGACTGTGCCATCATTGAGGATGGGGATGTTTACAGAGCCTCCTCCACCCATTAGTTGTTTAATTGTCCACCACCATTGACATCCCAAAGCACTTTACAGTCGATGAAATACTTTTGAAGTGTATTAACGTAGGCAACGCAGCAGCTAATTTGTGCACATCTGGACAGCAATGTGATAATGACCAGATCATTTATTTTAGTGATGTTGGTTGAGGGATAAATATTGGCCAGGACACCAGGGAGAACTCCCCTGCTCTTCTTCAAAATTGTGCCATGGGATCTTTTACATCCACCTGAGGGGCCACTTGGGTTAATATCTCATCCGAAAGACGGAATCTCCGACAGTGCAGCACTCCCTCAGTACCGGCACTGGGAGTGTCAGCCTGGATTTTATGCTCAAGTCTCTGGAGTGGGACTTGAACCCATGAACCTTTGTAACTCAGAGGCGAGAGTGATGCCCACTGAGCCATGGCAGGCACCTAATTGGGGGCCCTAATCTGATTTAAGGAACTACACCCCTACCTGAAGCCAGTCCATTCTTTTCCCATCTATCGATTTAAAGGGACAGAGAATCGGCCGGGATCCCGTACTAGAGTGTGCTTTCCCCTCCCCCCCCCGATCTTCCTGTAGTCACAGCGTAATCTAATAGCCCCGGATACAGGAACGGGATAATCGGACTCGTTGGTTGCTTGGACCAGCAGGACTCCGTACTCACGCATAGAACCATTGAATGATAAAATGATACAGTACAGAAGGAGGCCATTCGGCCCATCGTGCCTGTACTGGCTCTTTGAAAGAACAATCAAGTTAGTCCCACTCCCCCCTGCGCTTTCCACATAGCCCTGCAAATATCTCCTTTTTCAAGTATATATCAAATTCCCTTTTGAAAGTTACTATTGGATCACTTTCAGCCAGTGCATTCCAGATCATAACAACTCGCCACATAAAAAAAATTCTCCTCATCTCGGCTCTGGTCCGTTTGCCAATTATCTTAAACACGGACGGAATGATCTCTGTCATTGATCTGTCAAGTCTGCTCACTTTATTGCAGATTCTAGAGCTGTTGAACCTTCTGGTCATTGTCTGCAAGGTAGTTCCTCGATAAACCTACGGCTTATCACGGTTATTAATTGTCTGACTGTTAACACTTAGCAAGAACATGGGGCTCCCCTGTTCACTCAGTCGGTGTTGGCACTGGTGGCGATTTTGAACTTTCACCCAAAATGGGCGTGAAGTTAATCTGCAGCAAGAGTTTTACACCAGGTAACCAGATTCTTAAATCATTTGGCACTAATTTCCTGAAATCTCTGGGGTCAGCCTTGGTCGACCGACTTGCTGCCTGTCACAACAACAACAACAACAACAACAACAACAACAACACATTTCCACAGCGCCTTTAACATAGTAAAATGTCCCAAGGCGCTTCACCGGAGCGATTATCAAACAAAATTTGAGACTGAGCCACATAAGGAAATATTTGGATTGGTGACCAAAAGCTTAGTCAAAGAAGTAGGTTTTAAGGATTGTCTTAAAGGGGGAGAGAAATGTAGAGAGGCGGAGAGGGAGGGAGTCCCAGAGCTTAGGACCCAGAGAGCTGAGGGCACGGCCGCCAATGGTGGAGTGATGGAAATCGGGGATGCGCAAGAGGCCAGAATTGGAGGAGCGCAGAGATCTCGGAGGGTTGTAGGGCTGGAGGAGGTTACAGAGATAGGGAGGGGGCGAGACCATGGAGGGATTTGAAAACAAGGATGAGAATTTTAAAATCGAGATGTTCCCAGACCGGGAGCCAATGTGGGTCAGTGAGCACGGGGGTGATGGATGAACTGGATTTGGTGCGAGTTAGGATACAGGCAGCAGAGTTTCAGGCACAAGTCCAATTTCTAGCCCTGTATCTCTTATAGTCAAAAATATCTGAGCCCTCCCACCTCCCACCTGCCCCCGCCCCCTCAGAGCTCTACCAGGCTAGTTTGGCAATGACCCCCGCTGGATAGGATTGTTGCAGTAGCAGCGAAATGTAAATATTTGCTGGAATGTCAGCTTGTCTTTCATTGTCGCAAAATGCTGGTTCAGGTGCCCCATCTGAAACCTAATATACACCTTTCGCACTGCAGCCCTGCGAATTTAAGCATCCCCAATTTTAATCGCTCCACCATTGACGGCCGTGCCTTCAGCTGCCTAGGCCCTAAGTTCTGGAATTCCCTCCCTAAACCTCTCCGCCTCTCTACGTCTCTCTCCTCCTTTAAGATGCTCCTCAAAACCTACCTCTTTGACCAAGCTTTTGGTCACTTGTCCTAATAACTCAAACGCGCATTTTTAAAAAAATAACTCCTATTTAGATCCTTCCCGTGGAAAAATGGTCAAAAAGTCCTGAAGAGTGAAACAAGTAAAAAAAAAAATCCCGGAAAAGATTTCGGGGGTGATCTTCCTTTGCTTTGGGGACACTGGGTGCGGAGCAGAGGAATAAAGAGGCAGAGACCCGTGCTGCCTGGACTCCCCTCCCTTTGCGCTGCCCTCCTAGGATCTCCGGAGCTTCCTCCCGGAGGATGGCGGGATGCTCGAGGCTCCCGACTCATTTTCCGGCCTCACCGAGAGGAGGTACAGAAGAGGTAGACCGTAGGATCTGCGCCCTAGTCCCATTCACCTCCGTAGATCGCAGCCAGAACCGGGGCGGGGTGGGGGAGTAGGTGAGTAACTCTTTTCTCCAGATGCCTGACACCCTCATGGTGCCTGGAAGCCTATCCAGCTGCTGTTTATGGACAGCAAATATGTGTAACTTCTGGTCACTTGTGACGCACTCTGCCAGGCACGCGCCCAAGGAGGGGGGAGGGAGGGGAACGCTAGGGCCCCTAACATTAGTTTGGAGCCAGTGGTGAATTTGAACTTTTGACCCTCTGTCTCAATCGCTGCCGCTAACACAGTTTTCGATGTCCTGTAATAAGATTAGCGCCCACGGCACCAGGCTGAAAACCCAGCGGAGAATCTAGCCTGGGTCGTTCCCTTCAGACGCAAAGGTCAGCTTTGTTCCAATTTATGCGTAAATCCAATCTTCCTCAAGCAGCCGAACACATATTGTTCTTCGTCTCCCTTTCACTGACCATCTGTTTGGTATAAAATCAGGACTAGTCCAGTTTTTTTTTTAAAAAGAAACTATTAATTTCTTGGAAGGAGTAACTTGATTTGCAAATTACATGTCTCTGAAGTTTTAGAACACTTGACTGGCACCACTTAAAGCTGCCGGTACTACATCATATCTTTGAAGTGTTTGTATATATTAATTAGAAAGTTGACTGCCACCACTTCCCGGACATTCTATTAGTTTATTAACCCTGTAGAAGTGATTTTAGAGGGGATTATCCTGCTGATTCCCAGAGTCTCTTGTCGGCTTTGCGAGGCCCTTTGCTTTACGATATTTTATTTTGCCTTAAGACTTACAAAATGATCACTTTTGATGTTGCTGGGCAGTTGCTATGGCTACAGAAAGACCCAATGGCACAGTGGGCTAGATTTTCAACTTGTCGCCTGGGCGTAAAAACACGGGATGTTATTTTCCAACTAAATGGATAGAGTAAATAAGGAGAAACTGTGGCAGAAAGGTTGGTCGGTAACCAGAGGACATGGATTTAAGGTAATTGGGAAAAGAACCAAAGGGGAGATGAGGAGAATTTTTTTTATGCAGTGAGTTGTTATGATCTGGAATGCGCTGCCTGAAAGGGCGGTGGAAGCAGATTCAATAGTAACTTTCAAAAGGCAATTGGATAAATACTTGAAGAGAAGAAATTTGCAGGGCTATGATATCCTTACAATGGACATCCTACCCACTGTCACTGTCTAGGCTAGCACATGAAGAATGGCCACTTGGAATGAGGTACCAGAAAGGAGATTGTACACCAGAAGGAGTCAGCACTGCAGGCAGGGAGAAAATGTGGCAAAGAAATATGACCTTTAACTCAAAATATTCTTAGTTTAGATTGAACGCGCCCCATCTTCTGGCTCATACACCTTCTTCATTTTCTAAACAAATCTTAACTCCAAATCCCTCCTGATTTTCCTCCAACAAACGGAGCCCTCTCATCAGGGCTGAGTTTGTGTCAAACGCTCCCGGGGATGCAGTGACGGTCATGGGGTCCGCTGGTAAGGGACCCCCTGGGCCCGCAGTACTTGATTTTCCGCTATAAATGCCCCGAGTAAGGATCCCTGTGAGTACCATTCCACGCCGGGAGTGTCCAACCACAGAATCAGCTCTCTCATCCTCTCTTCACTCCGCTAAGACCAACCTGGTTACTTGAAACCAGGAGCTACGACCAACCTGGTTACTTGAACCCAGGAACTACGACCAGCCTGATTACTTGAACCCAGGAGTGAGGACCAACCTGGTTTCTTAAACCCAGGAACTAGGAACAACCTCGTTACTTGAGCCCAGGAGTGAAGACCAACCTGTTTTCTTAAAACCAAGAGCTACGACCAACCTGGTTACTTCAGCCCAGGAGTGAAGACCAACCTCGTTACTTGAGCCCAGGAGTGAGGACCAACTTGGTTTCCTGAACCCTGGAATTGGACCAACCTCGTTACTTGACCCCATTCCCAAACTTCTAATTGACCAGTGATACCACACATTTTGTCCTGTTGTAAAGTGGTTCTGGCTTTGTATCAACTCAAACTATGTAGCGTAACTTGGGAAGGAGTTGGTCTCACACCACTCCAATTTCACGCTGGCTTCTGTAATAACTGCAACATGGGTTTTGATAGAGTAAATAAGGAGAAACTGTTTCCACTGGCAGGAAGGTCAGTAACCAAAGGACACAGATTTAAGATAATTGGAATAAGAAGCAGAGGGGAGAGGAAGAAAAAAAATTTATGCAGCGAGTTGTTATGATCTGGAATGCACTGCCTGCAAGGGCGATGGAGGCAGATTCAATAATAACTTTCAAAAGGTAATTGGATAAATACTTGAAAAGGAGAAATTTGCAGGGCTATGGGGAAAGAGCAGGGGAGTGGGTCTAATTGGATAATAATTTTGTTTCATAAATCTCCTGTGAAGCACCTTGGGACATTTTGGGCGCTATATAAATGCAAGTTATTGCTGTTCTTGATTGATCTTTCAAAGAGCCGGCACAGGCACGATGGGCCGACTGGCCTCCTTCTGCGCTGTATGATTCTATGATTCTAATTGTGCACTAAGAAAGAAATGTGATTCCCTGATGGTACAGCTACTTAACATAGGAACAGCGGACGAGAAAGGACCAAGGCTCCATCTCGTTCGTCTTTTACCATCCTGGTAGTCACATGATACAAGGATAACGGAATTGTCGACTGATCACGGCAATCAATCTCTATCAATTAATCTACAACAGACCCAGACATGAGGCAAGGAAACCCCCAGTGGTGGAGAGCTTTGGGGGACCATGGGTCCAAAGTCACCTGTTCCTCCCAAGCACGCTACACTTAAGGCAGTGACTAGTTGAGCTATATACAGCAGGAAGGTCTTAGGTTTGATCTTCAGCCTGTGCTGCCTTAGCTGATGTCAGTGGGAACAGTGGTAGTAACATTACAATTGGTCTCAAGGCCGTCTGGTTTAGGGAAAGGAAAATTGGATAGTTTTTGATTACTATCTAGTGTCCCCTGCCGGAAGAGCACGAGTGCGGATGCCAAATGAGGACAGCATCGGCCTTGGGTGTAATTCCACACACTGTCAAATATAAACAGGGGGAGCAGTACTGCAATGGTTATGGCTCTGGTCCAACAACCCAGAGGTCGTGAGTTCAAATCCCCACCATGGCAAATTAAAACTAGCACTAAGGGAAAAAATGACTATGATAAGTTGGATTGGTATAAAAAACCAATTGGTTCACTTCAGGGAAGGGGTCCCACTGCACCTACCCGGTCTGGCCTACATGTAACTCTGGTCCCACACTATGTGGTTGACTCTTAATGCCCTCTGAAGTGAAGCAAGCCACTCAGTTGTAAACAGGGCAACTAGGCATGGGCAAACATTGCCCACATCCCGAGAACAAAGTTTAAAAAATAAATTGCAAAGAGGAGTGCAAGAAAAGACTTTCACTCTTTCCCACTTGACATTGCTTCCCACACTGCTCTCCCTAACCCTCGGCAATTCTCACCCTATTCACAAGCCTGGGCTCGTAGATGAAGCCTGGTCATTTGGGCACTTTCAGGACGAGAAGGGAGAGGAGGAAATTGGCAGGAAAGAGGAAGAGAGAAAATGAAACAAACCATGGGAATACTTGTGCTGGGATTGCTCCAGGCTGCCCGCCTCAGAGAGTCCCTCCTCGAAAGGTTGCACCTTCCTTCAAAGCTTCCCGTGCTGTTAGTGCGACTGAACTTTCATGAAGAGACGAAGGAGAACTCTGGCACTGTGGCTTTCTTCTTGCTTGAGCATGAAGTCAGAATTTGGAATGTGGGACAGATTGAGACACAAAGCTCCTCAGGTCCACCTCCCACAGATGCAATTAAAGTATCCACAACGGAAAGATGATTGCAGGAGGTCAACAAATGCATAGTTGAAGCTGTCGGGTTTATTTTTCGGTGGTTAGATTTCCATTGAGATAAGACATTGTTATCGTTCAGCTTTCTGAGGTAAAGCAAAACTGATACTATCTTACTTAGGAACAGTCTATTCCCCTCGTAATTAGAAAAAAAATTCTTAATCATTTTTTTTCTTGCGAACAATCCGGTTCAAAAATGTTAGAATAGATAATTTTATAAATAATAGGCTTTGGGAAGGGCAGAACGATGTTATTTGCAAGTTTTGTAAAGGGGTAAAAGAAAGAAAGAAAGAATTTGCATTTAAATAGCACCTTTCACGGCCTCCTTTACAGCCAATTAAGTACATTTCAAGTGTAGTCACTGTTGTAATGTAGGAAAACACGGCAGCAAGATCCCACAAACAGCAACGTGATAATGACCAGATAATCTGTTTTTAGTGATGTTGGTTGAGGGGTAAATATTGGCCCAGGACACCGGGGAGAACTCCCCCTGCTCTTCTATGAAACAGCACCAGGGGATCTTTTACATCAACCTGAGAGGGCAGACGGGGCCTCGGTTTAACGTCTCATCTGAACGACAGCACCTCCGACAGTGCAGCACTCCCTCAGTACTGCCCTGGGAGTGTCAGCCTGGATTATATGCTCAAGTCTCTGGAGTGGGGGCCTGAACCCACCACCTTCTAACTCAGAAGGTAAGAATGCCACCAGTGAGCCACGGCTGACATTGCAGGTCAATGGTGTCGTAACTATGAGCTCGATTTTCCATTTGTACAGCATTGGGTGAATCCCTGACACGGTACAACTTCCGGCCAGTACACGAATGCACCCTTGTCCTTGGCCGTCCTTTCGACTTGCAGGTTATTAACATATTTTGGTCGGCTCTCCGGCCTTCGACGGGGATCCCTCCAGGAGTGGAGTGGAGTGGAGGGGTTGTGGAGGGGGAGGGAGGGGAGTTTCTGTGGCAGGTCCCAGAAATACTGGTAAATCTTTCCATTTTTCAAAAAAATTTGAGTTTGGCACTATGGCCCTTGCAGTCAATCTCTCGAGAAATCAGGGAAAAATCTGATGATCTAGAGATGCAGCACTGTCTAAGCGCTGGTGATCTAGGGGTGCAGTATTTAGAGATGATGCATTTAGGGGTGCAGCACTGTCTCAAAGCAGGTGATCTAGGGGTGCAGCATTTTTCTGATTCTGCATGTTGTGTGAAGCCTCCTACATCCTGCTGCAGATCTGTGTAGTGGACTCCTCCCACTTCTCCATCATCTGAACCACACGAATGGAAACCATCTCCACTGATGCTCCTTAGTAATTGCTCTTAATTCTCCTCAGCCAAGGACAGGTATTTCTCCGACCTCCATGGAAGATTGGCACGCTCCCTCCAGCCCATTACCTCCTGTAGGGGGCAATGCTGATGAACTCAGCTGAGTTATAGAGTCATAGAGTCATAGAGTTATACAGCACGGATAGAGGCCCTTCGGCCCATCGTGTCCGCGCCGGCCATCAAGCCCTGTCTACTCTAATCCCATATTCCAGCATTTGGTCCGTAGCCTTGTATGCTATGGCACTTCAAGTGCTCGTCCAAATGCTTCTTGAATGTTGTGAGGGTTCCTGCCTCCACAACCCTTTCAGGCAGTGAGTTCCAGACTCCAACCACCCTCTGGGTGAAAAAGTTCTTTCTCAAATCCCCTCTAAACCTCCCGCCTTTTACCTTGAATCTATGTCCCCTTGTTATAGAACCCTCAACGAAGGGAAAAAGCTCCTTAGTATCCATCCTATCTGTGCCCCTCATAATTTTGTACACCTCAATCATGTCCCCCCTCAGCCTCCTCTGCTCCAAGGAAAACAAACCCAATCTTCCCAGTCTCTCTTCATAGCTGAAGCGCTCCAGCCCTGGTAACATCCTGGTGAATCTCCTCTGCACCCTCTCCAAAGCGATCACATCCTTCCTGTAGTGTGGCGACCAGAACTGCACACAGTACTCCAGCTGTGGCCTAACCAGTGTTTTATACAGCTCCATCATAACCTCCTTGCTCTTATATTCTATGCCTCGGCTAATAAAGGCAAGTATCCCATATGCCTTCTTTACCACCTTATCTACCTGTTCCGCCGCCTTCAGGGATCTGTGAACTTGCACACCAAGATCCCTCTGACCCTCTGTCTTGCCTAGAGTCCTCCCATTCATTGTGTATTCCCTTGCCTTGTTAGTCCCTCCAAAGTGCATCACCTCGCACTTTTCCGGGTTAAATTCCATTTGCCACTGTTCTTGGAATGATGGGCTTGGATTGTTCCTTAGCAAATGTTTAAGCTTCAATGAATCAGCAAAGCTCTCTTGTGAATGGCTCAGGTTACTGAAATAAAAAAAAACGACCCTGAAGAAATACTGCTAGATGCAAGAGGGAAAGAAGCACAGAGTACTTGAGTGGTAGAGTACCAGGGACTTCAGTTATGTGCAGAGACTGGAGAAGCTGGGGTTGTTCTTCTTAGAGCAGAGAAGGTTAAAGGGGAGATTTAATAGAGATGTTCAAAATCATGAAGGGATTTTATAGAGTAGATAAGGAGAAACTGTTTCCAGTGGTGGGTGGGTTGGTAACCAAAGGACACAGATTTAAGATAATTTTCGCAAAAAAAACCAGAGAGGGGAAATGAGAATTTTTTTACACAGCGAGTTGTTATGATCTGGAACGCGCTGCCTGAAAGGGCGGTGGAAGCAGATTCAATAATAACTTTCAAAAGGCAATTGGATAATCTTAAGGGGGGAGTGGGATTAATTGGATAGCTCTTTCAAAGAGCCGGATGGCCTCCTTCTGTGCTCTGTGATTCTATGAATAGTCCTTTCACCTCTAGAACCTACATTCAGACTGTTGGCTGGGTAGTCTCCTCACTCTAACAACTGAAAGTGTCCAAAATGAAATGGGTAGTTCTCAGGCTTATAATGGTGGCAAGTTAGCTGTTGGCTGCCTATCGCTCTACAAATCTGCAACTCATAAATTCCGACATCTGAAATCAGATCAAATTACTCAAATGTAGGCTGTTAGACCAAGTGAACGATAACGGAATCCACAATGTCTTCTTAAGTTACTGCACACAATGTTCTAGTTCATTAAACAGAACCAACTTTTCTGTGGTCCAGTGGCATTCTGAGATGCCAAAGTCAAGGAGGACTGGAACTGCCACCCTGAAGCGAGATTCTGGTGAGATGCAAACATCTGGGACGTTGCTGGAGGAACTGATCATCTTGTAATCATGCACAGATGTACTCTTACCATCACATTCTCTCTCTCTCTCTCTCTCTCTCTCAGCCCACCTTGCACACTCCCTATCCCTCACGCTCTCATTCTGTCACATTTTGTCTTTCTAATTCTTTATCCCCTCGCGATCTCTCTCTCTCTTTCTCTTTCTCTATCTCTCTCTCTCTCTTTGTCTGTTGACTGTCCCTTGTTCTCTCTGGATTTCAAACTCCTCCCCTCGTTCCGAGCGAGATTGGCGCGTGTGGGGAAAGGGGGGGTGAAGCTCAGGCCAAGTTCACTTACTGGCCTGAGGTCACTCCGTTCCTGTCCGACGACATCTCATCTTCATTGGGTTTGCCAACTCTGGTTGGATGTATTCCTGGAAGTTTCATCACATGACCTCCCGACTTCCTACACCAATTGGAAAGTGAACAGACTCTCTGTTACCCGATTGGATGATTCTTGACCGTTTAGTCAAACAGCCTTTCTCTTCCCTCATCTCCAATATTTTTGTGACTAATAAATGAAAGCGTTCAAAGAAAATGAAAAAAAAAACACCTTTTTTTTTTATTGCCCCTATGATTTTCCTCCCAGGTGTTGCTGGCAGCAGTGTCCAGGAGATTAATCTTCAATTCCTGGCGTCTCCAGGACAACCCTGGAGAGTTTCACTCAGAGCGTTGTGAATCTTTGGAATCCTCTACCTCGGAGGGCTGTGGATGCTCAGTCGTTGAGTATTTTCAAGATTGAGATCGATAGATTTTTGGACTCTAAGGGAATCACGGGATTATGGGGATAGGGCGGGAAAGTGGAGTTGAGGTAGAAGATCAGCCATGATCTGATTGAATGGCGGAGCAGGCTCGAGGGGCCTAATGACCTACTCCTGCTCCTATTTCTTATGTTTTTTTGGGGGGATGGCAACCCTATAACCTTCACCAATTTTTGTAGTCGGCCAAGGCTCCTGCTGCAGGCAAGCGAGGGGCCTAATTTAAATATAAAGGTCACGACCCGGTGATGACACCGGTGCCGCGACGTGATTTTCATGACGATTCTGGGAAGACCCGCCCAATGACAAACATGGCGGGAAACAGCAGGGCCACCGGAAGAGGCCGAGATCAGTAACATTTTTGAATCTTCGGAGGAGCAGGAAGAAATCTTTGGGCCTCTCTTGCCCGGTCCTTCCTCCCCCTCCCCACACCGGCATCTGTTTGGGAAACCCCCCCCCACCCAGCACTTAGCATGTGCCGGGGCCCGTTCCCTTAGATCCCCCGACAATGGCTGGATCCCCGCCTCAATCCCAGCTCCTGCCTCGATCCCCGCCCCCCTCGTTCGATCCCAACTCCCCGCTCCCCCCTCCCCGCCCGATCCCCACTCCCGGTTCGATCCCCGCTCCCTCCTTGATCCCTGCACCCCCTTTGATCCCCGCTCCCCGCCCGATCCCCACTCCCCGCCCGATCCCCACTCCCGGTTCAATCCCCGCTCCCTCCTCGATCCCTGCTCCCCATTGGATCCCAACTCCCTGCTCCACCCCTCGATCCCCGCTCTCCGCTCGATCCCCACTCCCCATTCGATAGAGGGATATGGGATAAGGGTGAGGAGAGGCCATTAGAGTGGGAGGAGGCTCATGTGGAAGATAAACACTGACCAGTTGGGCCAGTTGGTCTGTTTCTGTGCTGTAGACTCCATGTCCTCTCTCTTTTTCTTTCTCCATACCTTTAATTCCCCCTTTTCTCTCTCTCTCTCTCTCTCTCCCTTGCTTATGACCTTTTGCTTTCATCTCTTTTTCTCCCTCGCCCTCACAATCTCTTACTCTCTCACATGCTCTTTCTCTTCTCCCTCACATGCTCCCTTTCTCTTTCCCCCTCCCTCTCACCTCTTTCTTTCTCTTGTTTAAGCTCTCCCTGTCTTTCCTTTACTTCACTTCTTTTATCTCACACTCTGTTTCTTTCTCTTTCCCTCACCTCTTTTCACTGTCGCTCACACGCACTCTTTCTGATTTGTGCTCTCTCTCTCGCTCTTTCTCTCTCTCCCTCATACACTCTTCCTGATTTGTGCTCTCTCTCTCTCTCTCTTTCTCTCTCTCCCTCATACTCTCTTTCTGATTTATGCTCTCTCTCTCTCTCTCGCTCTTTCTCTCTCTCCCTCATACACTCTTTCTGATTTGTGCTCTCTCTCTCTCTCTCTCGCTCTTTCTCTCTCTCCCTCACACATTCTTTCTGATTTGTGCTCTCTCTCTTTCTCTCTCTCTCTCTCACTCTTTTTCTCTTTCCCTCAGACACATTCTTTCTGATTTGTGCTCTCTCTCTTTCTCTCTCTCTCACTCTTTCTCTCTTTCCCTCAGACACATTCTTTCTGATTTGTGCTCTCTCTCTCTTTCTCTTTATCTCTCTCTCTCTCTCTCTCTCAGGTATTCTTTCAGGCGGGTTTCCCTGCGTGCTCTAACGAAAAATTCCATTTCTGAAGTCCAGTATTTTTGGGTGTGTGATCCAAGTGTATCTGAGCTCTTCAAGGATTCAATGCTTTTTCATTTGTATTTTTACTGGTTGAAACTTGAAGTATTGGGTTGTAATTATAACTGAACCTCTGTCACAAATGGAGGCCGTTAATATTAACCCTTTGACTTCCAGGTTTCCATCAGATTTTCCAAATGCATCTTTCTACCCATTATGAATGCAAGGAAATACAGGTGAGAGGAGACGCTGAGGTTTCTGTTTCATTTCTATTTGCTCTGCGCGTCCTTAGAAATATCCAACCCTTCCTACCCATTCCACGCATTTGGCCCTTCCACCTGTAGAGTCCTCTCTCCCCGCCACCACACCCTGCCTCGCCCGTGACAGAACACACTGCTATCCACCCCTGGTTTGTGCTGAGGAACACGCAGGAGCAGGAGTAGGGACACTACTGATGGGAGCCCAACCACGTTCCTGGTACTGATTACCATTCCCTGACCCTTGCTGGTAAATGCCCTGCGTGTGGGCATTGAGTGGGCTCAGCTGTGGTACTTGTTTGAATAACCCGCCAATGCTCAGGCCCCGATTTTAACGGGGTGTTGGAAGGGGGCGGGGGGGGGGGCGGAATGCAGGTATTTGCGTGTGGGCCCTGAGGTGGGTGGTGGAACCCGGGGAGTACGGGGACGCAGAGGCCCGGCCGATCTTAACAGGCGCCCCTCGTTTTTGAATAAATGTTCCCGGGGACCCGCGGGATCGGTCCTCACCAGTCAGTTTAGGGGGGGGGGCGGTGGGATATTGGGGAGCTCTCGAGGCGATCGGTGGGGGGTAGAGTCTGGGGCAAGGGAGGCCCAAGGCTTCCTTGAGAGGCCTGAAGGGACAATCCTGCTCCTCCTGCCCCACCAGGAAACCTAAAATAAAATGTTTTGGACATACCCGCCTTTGGGCCTCTTCTGGCCCACGATCCCCCCCTGCTGAGGGGGAAGCTGACACTGCTCCCCCCTGCTCAGCCTTTGGACTAAAATTGCAGTCAGGTCCCGATGACATATTACATAAAAGTACACAGAAACGGGCCATTCAACCCAACTGGTCAATGCCGGTGTTTATGCTCCACCCGAGCCTCCTCCCACCCTACTTCATCTCACCCTATCAGCATATCCTTCTATTCCTTTCTCCCTCATGTGAATTGGATAACATCCCTTTAAATGCATCCATGCTATTCGCCTCAACTACTCCTTGTGGGAGCGAGTTCCACATTCTAACCACTCTCTGAGTAAAGAAGTTTCTGCTGATTTTCCTATTGGGTTTATTAGTGACTATCTTTTATTTGTGTTCTCTAGTTCTGGTCTCCCCCGCAAGTAGAAACATCTTCTCTACGTCTACCCTATCAAACCCTTTCATAATCTTAAAGACCTCCAATGGGTCACCCCTCAGCCTTCTCTTTTCTAGAGAAAAGAGCCCCAGCCTGTTCAGTCTTTCCTGATAGGTATAACCTCTCGCATAATCGGAACCCGGTTTGCACATTTAAAGAGGACCACACTGCCTTCTTGCGTGTGTCCCACTCGACTGCTCAAAAGAGTAGGTTATCATCGGGACCTGACTGCAATTAGAAGCGGAGAGGTTGTTTACCCTGGCTGGAGAGTCTAGAGCTAGGGGACATAGTCTCAGGATAAAGGGTCGGACATTTAGGACCGAAACGAGGACGAATTTCTTCACTCAGAGGGTCGTGAATATTTGGAATTCTCTAACCCAGAGGGCTGTGGATGCTGGGTCATTGAGTATATTCAAGGCTGAGATCGATAGATCTTTGGACACTAGGGGAATGAAGGGATATGGGGATCGGGCGGGAAAGTGGAGTTGAGGTTGAAGATCAGCCATGATCTGATTGAATGGCGGAACAGGCTCGAGGGGCCGAATGGCCTACTCCTGCTCCTATTTCTCAAGTTCTTATGGGACACGGAGGGGAGGCAGCGGGATCAGAGGGACGTAAGTGACGACCCTCATTTTAACTGCCCCCCCCCGCCGTCCACCACCGCCCGATTGCTGCCAGGCCGGAGAGTAGTTAAAATCGGGACGTGCAGCGTCCGGGCTTAGACACGAACGCTTGGATTAGGTGCCGACCGACACCAATGGAACTGGGCACGTGGTGAGTCCTGAGCTCTCCGGCCGTGCAGTCCCACAGTCGAAAAATAAATAAAACACTTCCTTTTGTCAGCCTTACTAAATGAGGTCTCCAAAGGGTTAATGGCAAACGACAGAGGGAGAAGCAGATTGTGAAACTGTTAACAGTTAATCTCTCCTTTAGCCGATTCAGCAGTTCACATCAAAGCTCTTCCTTTTGAAGGTAAGCTTCCAAAATTAACCGCACCTCTTTGAAGTTTCGTTTAAAGAAAATGAGCACAGGATGTTCACCCCAAGTTAGATTTTAATTTCCTTTCTCGGTCCGTCTTTTTAATGTCTTTCCTTTCTATCTTGCTTGTCTGGGTTTTCCGCTCTGAGCCTGTGAAGGAGACGAAACACTTTCAGTGTCTTCTACAGACACCCCCAGGGCCTCGGGCCATAAAACCTGAAGTTTTACATTAAGTACCTCGGCGGGGGCGGGGGGGTGGGGTTTAAAAAACAATTAAATTAAAAGGCAAAAGTAACATTTCAGTAATCACAGATTGTCCAGGTAAGAAAGAAAGGTAGAACTTGCATTTATATAGCGCCTTTCACTACCTCAGGACGTCCCAAAGCGCTTTACAGCCAAGGAAGCACTTTTGAAGTGTAGTCACTGTTGTAATGTAGGAAACGTGGCAGCCAATTTGCGCACAGCGAGATCCCGCAAACAGCAATGTGATAATGACCAAATAATCTTTTTTAGGTGTTCGTTGAGGGATAAATATTGTCCAGGACACCCCTGCTCTTCTTCAAAATAGTGGCCACGGGATGTTTTACGTCCACCTGAGAGGGCAGACGGGACCTCGGTTTAACGTCTCATCCAAAAGACGGCACCTCCAACAGTGCAGCACTCCCCCAGTACTGCACTGGAGTAGGTGGTGAACCCACAGCTCGACTGACTCAGAGGCGAGCGTGCTACCCTGTGAGCCACAGTCGACACATTCACGAATAGCAAGAGGGCAGGGAATTGGAGAAAAACATGCAGGGTTTTCTTCATCATCCTCGGGGTAGACGTGGCGCACAGGGACAATCAGCAACTCGTGTCCAACACGGGGAAATCGGCAACAAATGGCCGCCTCTGGGAGCTCATTATTTAATCAACCAATTAACTTAATCGGGGCTTTTAAAGTTTTTTTTTCCCCTTCTTTCCTGAAAATGTTAACTCACGGGCACCGGCAGAGAACTCGGTCAAGTGGTCACTCTTTATGGGTGAGCCTAGACAGTGAGCGCCGGCAGGCTCGTCGACCATGGGGGGCATCACAGGCAAACCCATTTCTGCCCTCGACTGATATCCACGCACGTGCACTTTCCAGCGGGGACAGCAATCTAATCTCACGGGGAAGGCTATCGGGAATGGAGCAGAGGCATGAGAGTAATTAGACAGCTCTTTCAAAGAGCCGGCACAGGCTCGATGGGCCGAATGGCCTCCTTCTGTGCTCTACGATTCTACGATGCCAGTTTATTTTTTTCCTTCCCTGGCCCGGGGATGCTGAGCTCAATTGTAATGGACCACCTACTGCCCAGACTGAGATAAGCTAATTCAGCACAGGCTGGTAACTGGTGTGCATGGTACACTTCCAAACTGGGCAGCAAATGCACCAAATGAGCCCCTGGGAGAGCTTTGACCAGGAAGTGTCATGGAAAGAACTTTAAGGTGAGATGCTTGGGCACCAATTGTGGATCGTGGAAGGACCAGTTACTGCTTGTCAAAAGCAACTTGTATTTATATAGCCACTTTAACATGGGAAAATGTCCAATGGCGCTTTGCACAGGAAAACGGATGGCAAGTCAAAAAGAGATTCGGCGGAGACGGAATGGTAGAAGGGGTGGAGGGAATCCCAGGGAGTGGGGCTAGGGCTGTCAGTGGTGGGTCAAAGGGATGCACCAAAGGTCAGAGTCAGAGGAACGCAGTGATTTCGGAGGGTTGTAGGGCTGGTGGAGGCTGCAGAGACAGGGGAGGGGGCGAGGCCATGGAGGGATTTAAAGACAAAGATGAGAATTTTAAATTTGAGGAGTCGAGTGACCAATAACCAAGACCTTGGCAAAAGAACCAGGGGGGAGATGAGGAGATTTTTTTTTACGCAGCGAGTTGTTATGATCTGGAATGCGCTGCCTGAAAGGGCGGTGGAAGTAGATTCAGTAACTTTCAAAAGGGAATTGGATAAATACTGGAAAGGGAAACATTTGCAGGGATATGGGGAAAGAGCAGGGGGGAGCAGGACTAATTGGAGAGCTGTTTCAAAGAGCTGTCTTAGGCACAATGGGCTGAATGGCCTCCTTGTGTGCTGTGTGATTCTATGATCTTTACCAGCAATGTGTAGGTTGGAAGAGACTGATTTACAGCTTGAGGTTAGACTATATAGTTTTTGGGGTGTGTGTGTGTGTGTGTGTATATATGTGCGTGTGTGTGTATATGTATGTGTGTGTGTGCGTTTGTGTGTGTATGTGTATGTGTGTGTATATGTGTATGTGTGTGTGTATATGTGTGTGTGTGTGTATATGTATGTGTGTGTGTGCGTTTGTGTGTGTATGTGTATGTGTGTGTATATGTGTATGTGTGTGTGTATATGTGTGTGTGTGTGTATATGTATGTGTGTGTGTGCGTTTGTGTGTGTATGTGTATGTGTGTGTATATGTGTATGTGTGTGTAAATGTGTGTGTGTGTGTATGTGTGTGTATGTATGTGTGTTTGTGTGTATGTGTATGTGCGTGTGTATATGTGTGTTTGTGTATGTGTATGTGTGTGTTTGTGTGTATGTGTATGTGTGTGTGTGTATATGTGTGTTTGTGCTTCATCCATTTCAAAGAAATGGATATTTTAAGATATTTCTTCAGCATGTCCGTTGACGTGGCAACTATCGTGAGGTCACACCTGAGTGAAAACAGAGGGGGCCTTTCAATCTCAGTAACTAACACATTCTGAGCTCATTCATCAGCCAGGCTCCAGGGCCCAGGCGTTACGGGTCTGAGTTTGACTGTGATTGACAAGCCCCATCTGTTCTGGTTTCAGGATTCATCGCACATCATAAGGCCCTTGCTGTCCCAATTCCAATTAAAATATCATGAAGGAAATGAAATCCTTGCGTTTATGCAGCACTCTTTCACGTCATTAAAACATTTCAACGTGTCCTCACTTTTGGCGCACAGTAGCTATGGCGACGCAGGCAGGCATTTTGCACCACAAACAGCAATAAGACTCAACATTGATTTCAGTAACTTCAGGCCATAACCACTGCTCCCATTTTTTTTGTGGGACTGCAGCTGCTGGTAATGGTTCTGCTGTTGCCATTTACAGCTCCTCTAGACCCATCTTTTGTTTCTTTACTTGTCCCATTACCACCCTCCTTGCCCTGCACCATCATCCCTTTTGTGATTTAATCACTGTTGCCCTCTACCCTATCACAGACCATCCCTTTTGTCCTCCCCTCGCCTCCCTCCCCTTTCCCTGGCTCTGTACTTGCTTAAAAACCTTTAACTCTTTAACATCTTCCAGCTCTGACGAAAGGTTTTCGACCTGAAACGTTAACTCTGTTTCTTTCTCCACAGATGCTGCCTGACTTGCTGAGCTACTCCAGCATTTTCTGATTTTATTTAATAAGATGAGTGATTGTTTAAGCAGTCGGGGGGGGGGAAGGAGGATTGATAGATTTTCGTTAGGCAAACGTATTGCGGGTTACAGAACCAAGGCGGGTAGATGGAGTTAGGATACAGATCAGCCGTGAAAATATTCTGGCCCAATCACGCCACCTCCCCCTCCTCCTCCCCCTCCCGACTTTACCGGCCGCCTGATTTTACGCCATCCAGTGCCCGCACTCGCCGTTAGAATCTTAATGAGGCCCAATCAACTTTGGGCAGATCACCAACATTGTGCCCATTCGGTGCCCAAACGGAAAAGTCTCGCTCCCACCCTTGTCTTTCGGTTCCCTTCAATATGACGTTTTAAATTGGATCTCCAACCATCGGAAACGCATGCCGGAAGCCGGAGGCCCGAGGCTCACCTGAAATTGGGCCTCGGGCCTCATCGGCATATTGCCACCGAGTTGCGAGCCACTGAGCGATCAGGGGGAACGGGGGGGTGGGGGGGTTTCAGGAGGGAGGGGAATGATCGAGAGGAATGTGGAGGATCGGGGGGGAGGGGAATGATCGAGGGGGAAGGGGACAATCGGGAGGGAGGGGAATGTTCGGAAGGAGTGGGACGATTGGGAGGAGTGGGACGATCGGGAGGGGGAAGGCAATCAGGAAGGGGCCGCAGAACACGGGGTCTTCAGAACTGCCGTGCAACAGGGAGGAATGCTTCTTGCCACATTCATGTAAGTATTTTTATTCAGAAGAACATAAGAACATAAGAAATAGGAGCAGGAGTAGGCCAATCGGCCCCTCGAGCCTGCTCCGCCATTCAATAAGATCAAGGCTGATCTGATCCTAACCTCAAATCTAAAGAACACAAATTTACCTCCTTTAGACGGCTTGTAGACCTGGTTATCCTGAACCCAGCGGACCAGGGGCTGGCTACCTTCAGGGCAGACCAATTTCGGGAGAGGGGGCCCTCAAACAGGCGTCAGGCCTCCTACTTGTAAACGAAATTGGATTACCGTCAGTTTCAGGTGCAAGCCCTGGACGCCTATACTGAAGCCTTTACCAATATGGGGAGCGTCGCACTGCCGGTGTGGAAGGCACGTGCGTATGCTGCCCACCGTACTGCACGCCTGTAAAACGAACGCGGCATCAAGAATTTCAAGGCCGGGATTTGAAGCTGAGTTCAGGGTCAAACAGAACACTGAGGTTGCACGCAGTATGGTTCAGCTTGAGTGAGCAGCCGGGGAGGGAGGCGAAGTTGGGGTCAAGGATAGGACGTTTTTGACTGGACGTAAATAAGATTGCTTCAACTGGAGAAAGTTCTGGTCCATCCGCAACTTGGAACTGACCCCATGTCTATGGGCATCAGTTGCCAATGGGGAACATGCAAACGAGGAAAAGGAGAAGACCGAAAATTGTCTTACTTGTTTTGAAATCCCTCCTTGGCCTCGCCCCTCCCTATCTCTGTAACCTCCTCCAGCCCTACAACCCTCCGAGATCTCTGCGCTCCTCCAATTCTGGCTTCTTGAGCATCCCCGGTTTTCATCACTCCACCATTGGCGGCCGTGCCTTTAGCTGCCTGGGCCCTAAGCTCTGGAATTCCCTCCCCAAACCTCTCCGCCTCTCTACCTCTCTCTCCTCCTTTAGGACCCTCCTTAAAACCTACCGCTTTGACCAAGCTTTTGGTCGCTTGTCCTAATATCTCCTTATGTGGCTCGGTGTCAAATTTTGTTTGATAATCGCTCCTGTGAAGAGCCTTGGGACGTTTTACTGTGTTAAAGGTGCTATATAAATGCAAGTTGTTGTCGTAACCATGTGGGAAGGGAGGAGAAGCCATTGCTGGCTATGTTAGGGCAGTAGGAGTGGTCCTGCCAAAGTAAACTATGGAGGAGAAGCAGTGGAGGAGGTTGCAATGTTGGCCCCATCAAATACTCAAAGAAATGGCGGAGGACAAGGAGGGAAATGTACCTTTGAAGCAATTACAGAAGATGTCATTGGTGATTTTGCCTAAGGTGGAGGTGGAAGACCATGAGTGACTTAACAGGGACAACGGGATCAAAAGCAGAACCAAGAGAGCTCTTGAGTAGGCCAATGCAGTCAGCAGTGTCAGGGTGGGTGGAGGGCCAGAGGAGGGGAAGGTGGGGGTGGGAGAGTGCGTTTGTAAAGGAGCTGGGGGTGTCTGAGTGAAGGTGAGTTGGTGGGGTTGAAGATGTGAGGGAAATGTTTGAAGTTATACCTATCAGAGAAAGACTGGACAGGGTGGGGCTCTTTTCTCTAGAAAAGAGAAGGGTGACCTGATTGAGGTCTTTAAAATTATGAAAGGGTTTGATAGGGTAGATGTAGAGAAAATATTTCCACCTGTGGGGAGACCAGAACGAGGGGCCATAAAATAGAAGATAGTCACTAATAAATCCAATAGGGAATTCAGGAGAAACTTCTTTACCCAGAGAGTGGTTAGAATGTGGAACTTGCTACCACAAGGACTGGCATAGATGCATTTAAGGGGAAGCTAGATAAACACATGAGGGAGAAAGGAATAGAAGGATATGCTGATCGCGTGAGATGAAGTAGGGAGGGAGAAGGCTCGTGTGGAGCATAAACACCGGGATAGACCAGTTGGGCCGAATGGCCTGTTTCTGTGCCGTAAATTCTATGTAATTCTATGAAATGATCACCAGAAGGCTTGTCAATGATTGAAACCTTAGAGGCGGTGACAGGAAAGAAAAATATGAGGAATTTTATTGAAAGCCCACAGAGCAGGGCAGGTGCGGGATATAAGACATATATATATAACCCCTAATGTTGTCTTCCTTCTTACATTGTTGTTTGCCTGAAAAGACAAAATGAATTCCGATCCCCCGCAAAAAAAAACCCCTAAGCCCCAAAATAAAAATGATGCCGACAGAAAAGGTCGACAACATCCTGACCGACTGCTGCTGACAGGCTGTGTGCAGACACTGACACTCAGTCTGAAATATCAGTGATTCTAATGCCGCTCCCTCTGGGACTGCCTTCCTATACCTGCGATGGGGGTTGGCATTTCAGAGCTTTGTGTGGGAAATCAGAGTGACAGCAATAATCAGAGCTCGACTCGTCAACAATAGACATTCAGACTGGGCCGGGCTCCTTATCCGAGGGGATGGAGTCACCTGCAGATATGAATACGGACACAATATTATAATTGTTATTGGAAAATCTGTATCATTTGTTTGAATACTGTAATCCCCACTGCTAGAAGTGACAGAGCAAAGGCCACACTCATGCTTAAAGTCCAACAGCTACATCACATACAGGCAAGTACAATTTACAACCATACATAGTCTCACACTGGCGTACAACTACCCACACAACAGTTCTGATACCCTTCCAGTTAGAGGGGATGAAAGAAAAGAAAGAGGGCAAGAAAGAAAGAGAGAGAGAAAGAGAAAAAGAGGCTTAAAACAGGTTGATGCTTTGATCAAATAGTGGACAGAGGACAGGTTTCATTATTAATGTTGCACAGCACAATCCTCTGTGCTTTAAACTCTGAATTATGGTGCGATGTTAGTGTTTGGAGGTGTAGACGAGGTGTTTAACACAGTCACAAACTCAAGAAAGAGAAAAAGAAAGGACGAGGGGCCTGGACTATTTGCATAAAAATACAAGAGGGATCTCAATCAAAAGCCTGTTCCTTACCCTTACCTCCAGTTTGTATGAATCCACGGAGGGTCTCTTTTAATTAAATTAGTTCCATCGGGTAGATACGGAGAAACTACTTCCTCCGGTGGGGGAATCAAGAACAAGGGGACATGATGTCAAAATTAGAACCAGGCCGTTTAGGAGGGAAATCGGGAAACGGATTTTCACACAAAGGGTAGTAGGAATCTGGAACTCTCTCCCCCAAAAGGCTCTGGATGCTGGGAGTCAATTGGAGCTTTCAGTCTGAGGTCTGATGGAGGCTGAGATCGCTAAGATTTTTTTGTTGGGTAAGGGGTATCAGGGGATAGGGAGCTGGAGGCAGTAAAATGGAGTCGAGGTGCAGATCAGCCACAATCCAATTGAAAGGCGGAACAGGCCCGAGAGGCTGGATGGCCTCCTCCTGTTCCTGCTGGAGGACTGCCAGTACCCTTGGCCCCATGCCCTGCCCCAGCAAGAGTCAGCACCTTTAGCAAAAAGAGCGGAGAAAAGTCTCCCTGGAATTTTTAACGACGCAGGTCTGGTTGAAGTTTTCCTGTTGATGCCTGCGTGTTGGGAGGCAGAGGGGTGGATGAGTGCGATGGTTTGTAAGTGTGAAAGGACGCAGGGTCCTGAAAAGTGTGCTGCCACTCTCTTGGATTGTAAAGCCGAGATCTGGAGACCCGGCCTGGCCTAGTGCGAAAACAGATGTTTTACTTTAGGTGGATTTGGAACCATTTGGTAAATTCTCTGTTCGCTGATTGGCTGTTGTTATGCTTGCCCAGCATTTCCAAATCAATTGACATTTTTCTGCTTCCCCACAGCTCAGCACAATCCTGTCCCTCTGCTGAACAAACATTCCTCCTGAATTTTCCAGCAATTTCGATGCCTCTTCCTCCACGAGTGGTTTTCTCCCCTTCACTTTCCCCGTTGAAGCAATTAATTCATACTGGGGTAAGCTGTATGGACAGCGAGTGAGAGGACAGCCCTTTTAGGTGTCAGCAGTGGCTCAGTGGGTAGCAATATCGCTGACTAAGTCAGAATGGTTGTGTGTTCAAGTCCCACTTCAAAAGATTTGAGTACAAAATCTAGGCTGACTCTCCCAGGGCACGTACCGAGAGCGCCCTGCACTGTCAGCGGATGAGACATTAAGCTGAAGGTCCTATCTATCATCTCAGATTGTACCTAAAGGTTCCAATGGTGCTATTACAAAGAAGAGTAGTGCCCTGGCCAATAATTATCTCTCAACCCACATCACTACAACAGATTATCTGGTCATTATCACATTGCTGTTTGTGGGACCTTGCTGTGCACAAATTGGCTGCTGTGTTTCCTACATCACAACAGTGACTGTACTTCATTGGCTGTAAAGTGTTTTGGGATGTCCTGAGGTCATGATAGGTGCTGCATAAATGCAAGTCTTTTTTTCTTTTACATGGCGACTGTTCTCTTGACCACAGCATGGACACACAACAGGCGCTTTGTATGGTTCTACTGGTTGCAAGTGTAAATCTGTGGTGGAAATTGCTGCCCTCTCTGCAACCTAATCAAGGTGGGCGTCAAACCTGACTATGGCTGAGTTTACCGAAAGATGAGTTAGTTGTGGCTAATTGCTACATTCCCCGAGTACCTACCCGGGTAATGGGAGCAAAATAAATCATTACCTGATAGCAGCTATGAGTTTACTGCAGTTACTTTGGCGAGGCCAGGCTGCTGCCTAGTCCAACACTAAACTAGCCAAAAAGACGATGAAAAGAAAGATTAACCAGGATTAACCAGGGTGTGTGTGTGTGTGTGTCTGGGTGTGTGTGTGTGTGTGCATGAGTATGTGTGTCTGAGGGTGTTTGTGTGTCTGGGGGTGTGTGTGCGTCTGTGTGTGTGTCGGTGTATGTGTGGATAGGTGTGTGTGTCGGTGTGTGCATTTGGCAAGGTGTCTGGGTGTGTGTCTGTGTCTGGGTGTGTGACTGGGTGTGTGTCTGGATGTATGTGTTTGCCTCTGTGTGTGTGTGTGTGTGTGTATCTGAGTGTGTGTCTGGTTGTGTGTATGTGTCTGGGTATGTGTGTCTGGGTGTCTGGGTGTGTGTCTGGGTGTGTGTCTGTCTGTATGTGTAGAGGAGTCCGGTTCCCCTCTCCCAGAACTTCCAACTCACACTCATTTTGAAATTAACACCCTCATTTTTTAAAAATTCGTTCATGGGATGTGGGCGTCGCTGGCGAGGCCGGCATTTATTGCCCATCACTAATTGCCCTTGAGAAGGTGGTGGTGAGCCGCCTTCTTGAACCGCTGCAGTCCGTGTGGTGAAGGTTCTCCCACAGTGCTGTTAGGAAGGGAGTTCCAGGATTTTGACCCAGCGACGATAAAGGAACGGCGATATATTTCCAAGTCAGGATGGTGTGTGACTTGGAGGGGAACGTGCAGGTGGTGTTGTTCCCATGTACCTGCTGCTCTTGTCCTTCTAGGTGGTAGAGGTCGCAGGTTTGGGAGGTGCTGTCGAAGAAGCCTTGGCGAGTTGCTGCAGTGCATCCTGTGGATGGTACACACTGCAGCCACTGTGCGCCGGTGGTGAAGGGAGTGAATGTTTAGGGTGGTGGATGGGGTGCCAATCAAGCGGGCTGCTTTATCTTGGATGGTGTCGAGCGTCTTGAGTAAACAAGAACAATCCCTCTCTCAGCCTGAAGCAGTTAAACATCACCCATTTTTTTATTACATGTTTACTAATCTCATTAGCTACTTTTCTGGCATATCTTATATCAAACTGAGTAGAGGAGGAGTTTGTTACAACCTTCAGTCCCATTTGTGTCAGTATAAACCACTCGCTGCCCCTGCTTGCGAGCTAGTGAGGGCTAGAATTGAGGACAGAGGCAGCTGAGAGGGATAAATCTCAGAGCTACAATTATATCTGGGGCCATTTAGACCCAGAACATCTAGGAATCCAAAGCAGCTTCTGGATCTCTTATTTGGCCAATTTAGCTACACTTGCCACCCACAAGGCTGGAAGGTCTATCGTCCAGAGGGTTGTG
Source organism: Heptranchias perlo (assembly GCF_035084215.1). Lineage (NCBI taxonomy): Eukaryota > Metazoa > Chordata > Chondrichthyes > Hexanchiformes > Hexanchidae > Heptranchias > Heptranchias perlo. Next base: position 7,738,671 of record NC_090343.1, read on the forward strand.
TGTCCAAATCAACACCGTGAAGCTGAATTAATGTGAGAGAGTGAAAACCATTTTAAAAAATAAACTGTAAATGTCGCAAAGGGGTGGGAAGATTTTGCGTTCTCCTGAATGTTCTCATCTCGTTCCCAGAGTCTCTGACGGGTCAAACTGGAAAGGCTGAAGCTTCGAAAAGCTGGTGCGCAGGTACAAAAAAAATCATGTAAATGGCTAATGGAATGTTGGCCTTTACCTCAAGGGGGCTGGAATACAGTTTGTACCAAACTCTGGTCAGACCACATTTAGAGAGACTGCGTTCAGTTCTGGGCACCGCACCTCAGGAAGGATATATTGGCTTTGGAGGACGTGCAGCATAGATTCGCCAGATTGATACCGGGGCATAAAGGGTTCAATTATGAGGACAGATTGCATAGACTAGGCTAACATTCCCTTGAGTATAGAAGATTATGGGATGATATAATTGAGCTGTTTAAGATGATTAAAGGAATTGAAAGGATAGATGGAGAGAAACTATTTCCTCTGGTGGGGGGAGTCTAGAACCTTAAAATTAGAGCTAGGAGGTTCAAGGGGTGATGTCAGGAAAGGGTAGTGGAAATCTGGAACTCTCTCCCCCAAAAAGCTGCTGAGGCTGGGGGGTCAATTGAAAATTTCAAAACTGAGATTGATAGATTTTTGTTAGGCGAGGGGATTAAGGGTTACAGAAGCAAGGTGGGTAGATAGAAGTTAGGATACAGATCAGCCATGATTTCATTGAATGGCAGAACAGACTCAAGGGGCTGAATGGCCTCCTCCTGTTCCTATGTTCCCAGAGTCTCTGACGTGCCTTATTGGAGAGGCTGGAGCTTCATTCACTGCGAAGTTTAGATCACTGAGGCCCTCATCTGGCAAGCTCTGCGTGTGGACACTCAGCAATTTTTTCATTTGTACTTTCTTCGCATTCCATCTTTTGATTTTAACAAGCGGTAACTCAGGAGTGTAAATCCAGCACTCTCCCCCCCAACCCCCGAATCCCCTCCCCACCTGAATCAAAAAAAAAATCATTAATAACTAGAAAGAGTGCAGAAAAGATTTACTAGGATGCTACCGGGACTTGATGGTTTGACTTATAGGGAGAGGTTGGATAGACTGAGACTTTTTTCCCTGGAGAGTAGGAGGTTAAGGGGTGATCTTATAGAAGTCTATAAAATAATGAGGGGCATAGATAAGGTAGACAGTCAAAATCTTTTCCCAAAGGTAGGGGAGTCTATAACGAGGGGGCATAGATTTAAGGTGAGAGGGGAGAGATACAAAAGGGTCCAGAGGGGCAATTTTTTCACTCAAAGGGTGGTGAGTGTCTGGAACGAGCTGCCAGAGGCAGTAGTAGAGGCGGGTACAATTTTGTCTTTTAAAAAGCATTTGGACAGTTACATGGGTAAGATGGGTATAGAGGGATATGGGCCAAGTGCAGGCAATTGGGACTAGCTTAGTGGTATAAACTGGGCGACATGGACATGTTGGGCCGAAGGGCCTGTTTCCATGTTGTAAACTTCTATGATTCTATGATTCTATGATAATAAATTTAAATAACATTAATAAAAAAGAGACTGAGCTGTTTGTGGAATGCACTGGCCAAGGGGCACACTCTGGATATTAAGACAGAATGCAGGTTCTGGCTTGTACCAGGAGACAGGTGCAGCTGTGAACGGGACATCATCAAAAATCTCCCACCGACAGAAGAAACTCTTCAGAGCCGCGTTAAAGAAGCAAACGTCTACAGACGCAAGAAACGTTTCATTTTGCCTCCCTCTCACGCTCAATTTTCTCCTCGGCTTTGTAGGCCTCACCCACCCAACGATACCTCTGCCCAGTGACCATCCTTTAGGTGTGAGCCTGAGGAGCGGGTGTTAACTGGGTGTGTTTTTACCTGGGGGGGAGAGGCGACGCTGTTGGACAAGTCCAACCCAGCCCCAGCTGCGTGCACACCCGAACACACACACACACACACGCACACACACACTTTCCCAGCAAAAGTCACTGGATGCCGATCGGGAACCGAGAGCCTGGTTAACTTTTCTCGCTAGTCATCACATAATTTCCCACCCCCTACCGCCTTGCTTCCACTCTCCTGCCGTTGGCCGCCTGACACATCCATCCTTGGGAAGCATCTCCTTCCCACACCAATTGGAAAGAGAACATGTTCTTCGTTACCCCGATTGGATGATTCTTGACTGTTAGTCAAAGAGTCCTTTTCCCCCATTTCCAATATTTTTATAACTAATAAACAAGAGTGTTCAATGAAAACTTTTTAAAAACCACAATCATCTTTAATGCTGCGATGAGTTTTCTCCCGGGTGTTTGCTCGCAGCATTGCCCTGGAGATTAATCTTTCATTACTGGAGACTCCAGGACAATCCTGGAGGGTTGGCAACCCTGGCTCCTACTCCTGACTCCGGGTCCAGTAAACCCTCATGTGGATAGGCCGGCCTGCAAGGGAAGAGGGGGGGGGGGGGAAATCCAGGTTCATCTACGGGAGGCCCCGAAAAACTGGAAGGTGAGGAGAAGTTCCCACTTGATGTTTTCATTCCGAACGGTTTAAAGATAAAGAGGGGCCTCATCTGTAGTGTTTACAGTGAACAGGATTTCCTGAGCTTCGTGCAAAAGCACCTTTATCTAAACTGAAATCTAAACCGTACCTTTCTATTCTCAACCCTCAGTGACCCTGGATTTCAGGAATACAGTATCTTTATGGCCAGACATGAGTGTTACTCTTATTACAGTATGTGCATTGTGCCGTAATTACTTATGTACGGCTTGCACACACACATATCATACACACCCTTTTCAGATCGCAAAAATACAGCCCAGTGTTGTCAATACATTGTGCGAAAGCCACTTTGGCCCAGTTCTATAAGATTTTTTGCATAAAATATGCACTTGCTTACAAGGTGAACCTGGTTGCTGGGGCCAATTCCCGAATGTAAAATGAAGTGATTTATTTAGATAGCACCTTGAATGTGGAAAAATGTCCCAATGCGCATCACAGAGGTGTGAGTAAACACTGAGCCAAAGAACGAGAGATCAGTTAGAATGCGGAACCTGCTACCACATGGAGTAGTCGAGGTGAACAGCATAGATGCATTTAAAGGGGAAGCTAGATAAACACATGAGGGGGAAAGGAATAGAAGGGTATCCTGATAGGGTTAGATGAAATAGGGAGGGAGGAGGCTCGTGTGGAGCATAAACACCGACATAGACCAGTTGGGCCGAATGGCCTGTTTCTGTGCTGTGCATTCTCTGTAATTAGGAAGGGTGAAATAGGTGGTTTTTAAGGGGGGTCTTTAAGGAGGAGGGAGAAAGGCGGAGAGGTTTAGGGAAGGAATTCCAGAGCCCGGGACCAAGGTGGCTGAAGACACAGCTGCCAATGGTGGAGGGAAGGGAGGGGGAGCACAAGAGTCAGAGGAACACACAGTTCTAGTGGGATTCCGGAGCTCGGGAAGCTTACAGGGGTAGGAATGGGCGAAGCCGTGGTGGGAATTAAACACGAGGATGAGAATTTTAAACTTGAGGTGCTGGGGGGGACGAGGAGTCAGTGAGGACAATATTAAAACATTTCTGGTGTGGTGGATTGCATTTATAGGACCTGGGTTCAAATCCGGTCCAGAATAATGGGATTAAAGCTACTGTCTGTCTTCTAGTCAATGTGGGGCCCACAGCATAAAAGCGCCCCAAATTTGGCATTAGTTGGCATAAAATTAACAGTCTTACTCAGAGGAGGCACGATGACAGTTGTGAGCAATAGAAGAATGTCATGCTGCGGCAGTAGGGGGTGCTCTCCTGGGGTTGGGCCCAAGACATGTTGTTGGGGCAGCGAAAAGGAAGCTTTACTTTGAATCTATCCTGGGAGTGCTTGATAGTGGCACTGAATGGGGGGTCCAAAATGGAACCTGCCCCATTTCCCAGTGTTAATATGGCTCACCTGGATGAGCATGAGACCTTTCACACAAAAAGAGTTTGAACAAGGTACAGCAGATAGGAACACAGGAACAGGAGGAGGCCATTCAGCCCCTCAAGGTTGTTCCACCATTCAATTATAGATTCTAGTTGATCTGTATCTTAACTCCATCTACCCGCCTTGGTTCCGTAACCCTTAATACCCTCGTCTAACAAAAATCTATCAATCTCAGTTTTGAAATTTTCAATTGACCCCCAGCCTCAACAGCTTTCTGGGGGAGAGAGTTCCAGATTTCCACTACCCTTTGTGTGAAGAAATGCTTCCTGACATCACCCCTGAACGGCCCGGCTCTAATTTTAATACCCTCTTGTTCTGGACTCCCCCCACCAGAGGAAATAGTTTCCCTCTATCTACCCTATCAAATCCTTTAATCATCTTAAACACCTCAATTAGATCACCCCTTAATCTTCTATACTTAAGGGAACACAAGCCTAGTCTATGCAACCTGGCCTCATAATTTAACCCTTTTAGCCCCAATATCATTCTGGTGAATCAGCGCTGCACCCCCTCCAAGGCCAATATATCCTTCCTGAGGTGCGGTGTCTAGAACTGATTACATTTATATATATAGCCCAACATGTGCGTGAGAGGAGGCTATCATTTGTGCCAGTATGATTGCTATAAAAGGTGTTTCCTGCCAGAAACATGAGCAAAAGCTTCTCCATCATAAATATAACCCGTACTGCTCCGAAATATCTACTGCTCCAACACCAGTGTGGGCTACCCTGCTGTCAAATATCCTCCGTGGTACTGGGCCTGTTCGCAAAGGCCTCATATGACAGAAAGCTGCAGCCTTTCAGTCCAAAGGAGAAACAAAATGGCGACTTGCATCCCTGTGTGCCCGTGCGGCGGGGGACGATCCAGGTTCCTGCCTATGCAACGAGGGGTCTTGCAGAATTGGGCCTTTGACCTTTGCGGAGCTTGTAAGAGGGGCAATTGAGTTGGTTCGTGACCCCGTTTACACTTTCCTGAGGAGCGGTCTGGGTGCCTGTGGGCAGGGCCGGCGTTATGGCCATGAAACTCGTGCAGTTGCGCGAGGCCCCGAGCCGGTCAATTATACAGTGCCTTTCACCACCTTGGGACATCCCAAAGCACTTCGCAGCCATTGGAGTACTTTGAAGTGTAGTCACTGTTGTAATGTAGGAATGTTGTAATGCTGGGTCAAAATCCTGGAACTCCCTTCCTAACAGCACAGTGGGAGAACCATCACCACACGGACTGCAGCGGTTCAAGAAGGAGGCTCACCACCACCTTCTCAAGGGCGATTAGGGATGGGCAATAAATGCCGGCCTCGCCAGCGACGCCCACATCCCATGAACGAATAAAAAAAAAATGCAGCAGCCAATTGGTGCACAGCAAGATCCCACAAACAGCAATGAGATAAATGACCAGATAATCTGTTTTAGAGATGTTGGTTGAGGGATAAATATTGGCCAGGACACCGGGGAGAACTCCCCTGCTCTTCTTCGAAATAGTGCCATTGCATTTTATAAGACCACCCGAGAGGGCAGATGGGGCCTCGGCTTAACACGTCATCCAAAAGACGGCACCTCCGACAGTGCGGCGCTCCCTCAGTACTGCACTGGGAGTGTCAGCCCGGAGTACGTGCTCAAGTCTCCGGAGCAGCTAACTCCCTGTGAGGTGGAGGAGGCCTCTGGGGCCATTCCTCTCTGTGGGCCCTGGGCCAATACAATAACACGTATTAGCCTCGCCCTGTAATCTGAATAACCCTATACATGTGAAGCTACATCCTGAGAGTAACTTAATTCTTATTCCCACTGAGCTTTAGAGTCGTAGAACTACATATTGCATAGAATTGACAGCACAGAAACAGGCCATTCGGCCCAACTGGTCTGTGCAGGTGTTTATGCTTTGAGTCCCTCCACACACTGAACTGAATTTCTTGGTATTGACTATCCTTGATTTTCAGAGGGTTATTGGAACCTTATTGAGGTCATCAGCTATTTATTATTATACAGCACCTCACCACTTCGTTGAAATATCTCAAAGTTCCTCACACAATGAATTACTTTATGGAACACTGTGACGGTTATTATGTAGGCAGACAGTCAATGGTCAAGAGCATGGTAGGTAGGACCATTTATTACCAGATCACAAGGTTCAAATTCTATTTTGCTGATGTTACTAGAGGCCACAGAAGTGCTTTTCAACTGATCTGATCAATAAACACCAATAAGTAGTGTTAATGAAGGCCTGCTCTGGCTGTGTGTTGTCAGGAGAGTACTGAAGAGTTTGTTAAATGAGGCCTAAGTCCAGAAAAATCCTTTAATGACATACTAACAATCTCAGCGTGTAAGGCGATTTCTAGCAATGATTGCAAAAAGCTAACAGGGAGATTAGTTAATTAGGTGGTGAACTGCTCTGACCCTGGGGTACAGTTCGCAGATGGGTTAACCCGTTGCATGCTACTGTAGGTGTCAGCTGTGGCTCAGCGAGTGGCATGTTACCTCTGAATCAGAAGGTTGTGGGTTTAAGTCCCACCCCAGGGACTTGAGTACAAAATCCAGGCTGACACTCCAGTGAGGGAGTGCTGTGCTATCTTTTGGATGAGATGTTAAACCGAGGCCCTGTCTGTCCTCTCAGGTAGATATAAAAGATCCCATGGCACTATTTTGAAGAAGAGCAGGGGTGTCCTGACCAATATTTATCCCTCAACAGACATCACTATAAAACAGATGATCTGGTCATCGTCACATTGCTGTTTGTGGGATCTTGCTGTGCGCAAATTGGCCGCCGCGTTTCCTACATTACGACAGTGACTACACTTCAAAAGTACTTCATTGGCTTTGGGACGTCCTGAGGTCGTGAAATGCACTATATAAATGCAAGTTTTTTTTCTTTATACTTTTCCTACAACAAGGAAAACAGTGCATCCAACAAAAGCAAAATTGTAGGTACTGGCTCACACATTACCCTTTCACCTGTGAAGCAGAGGTTCAAATCCAGCCCAGATAAAGAAAGAACTTTTAGATAGCACTTTTCATAACCTCAGCACATCCCAAATCACTTCACAGCCAATTAAACACTTTTGAAGTGTAGTAACTGTTGTGTGTGCATAGCCAGCCCATTTGTGCACAGCAAGCTCCCACAAACAGCAATGAGAGAAATGGCCAGATCATCTATTTTTGGTGATGTTGGTTGAGAGATCAATTTGGCCAGGGCACCGGGAGAACTCCCCTGCTCCTCTTCAAAATAGTGTCACGGGATCTTTTACATCCACTTGAGAGGGCAGACAGGGCCTCGGTTTAATTCCAGGGATGAGGGACTTTAGTTGCGTGGATAGACTGGAGGAGCTGGGATTGTTCTCCTTGGAACAGAGACGGTTGCGAGGAGATTTGATAGAGGTATTCAAAATCATGAAGGGGTCTAGGCAGAGTAGATAGAGAGAAACTGTTCCCATTGGTGGAAGGGTCAAGAGCCAGAGGACATAGATTTAAGGTGATTGGCAAAAGAACCAAAGGTGACATGAAGAAAATCTTTTATACACTGCGAGTGGTTAGGATCTGGAATACACTGCCTGAGGGAGTGGTGGAGGCAGATTCAATCGTGGCCTTCAAAAGGGAACTGGATAAGTATTTGAAAGGAAAAAATTTGCAGGGCTATGGGGCGGGGAATGGGACAAGCTGGATTGCTCTTGCATAGAGCCAGCATGGACTTGATGGGCTGAATGGCTTCCTTTTGCACTGCAACCTTTCTATGATTCTATTTCTAATGTCTCATCCAAAAGACAGCACCTCCAACAGTGCAGCACTCCCTCAGTATTGCACTGGGAGTATCAGCCTGGATTATGTGGTTAAGTCTCTGGAGTGGGCTTTTGAACCCACAACCCCTAGCCTAAGAGGCAACAGTGCAACCCACTGAGCCAGATCTGGCTCCTGGGAGTGGGTCTGGTGATGTGGAAGAGCAGAGAGATTTAGGGGTACGGGTTCACAGGACATTAAAGGCAGCACCTCAGGATGATAAGGCCCAGAAAAAAAAGCTAACGGAATTCTAGGTTTTTTTCACAAATGGTATAGGAGTCTCTTTCTGCTGGCCGTGAGGATTCTATTGGAAAAGAGTTCATAACATCACAAGATAATTACACATGAGGGAGGTCATTCAACCCCTTCTTAGTTCACCCATCCCGATAGATCCTGTACCATCCAATCGTTTCTTAAATGATTCGAGGGTTTTAACCTCCACTACTCAATCCGGGAGATTCTTTTCATGTGTTGATCACTCTTTGTGTGAAGAACTTCTTAATATCAATCTTAAATTTGTCATTTTACTAGTTTGAACCTGTGTCCCCTTGTTCTAAGCTTGCTGTTTAATTTAGAGCAATTTTCTGGTTTACCTTTTCAATGTTGTTTTTGGAGACTCTCGACCCAACTCCTGGTGGTCACAGCTCAAAAACCACTGCATAATTCAACATGGATTTGTTAGTGCTTTGACGTGGATTTGTTAGTGTGTTTTAGAGAGGCCAACGTCTCTTATCAAAAAGGGTTATGGGAGCTACCCTGAATCTTAGTGATTCACTGTCCCCAATATTCCCTTCCCTTGAAAGTTGGAAACATTTGGCTCACTTTCTCCTGCTGGTAATGCAGCCGAGATTGGGAATTTTGTTAGGGAATCACAGATGAGAATTCACACCATGGCAGCCAAAGTAGGTGAAGAAAAATTTGGCAACTGAGGTGCCCTTCATCGAAAATGCCTCCAAAAGAACAAGGATCTTCTCGCAATTTAGCAGTGAACATCTTTAGGAACATAGGAACAGGAGTAGGCCATTCAGCCCCTCGAGCCTGTTCCATCATTCAATACGATCATGGTTGATCTGTATCCTAACTCCATTTACCCACCGTGGCTCCATATTCCTTAATACCTTTGGCTAGCAAAAATCTATTGATTTCAGATTTAAAATTATTAATTGAGCTTAGCATCTACTGTATTTTTTGGCCTCTTGTACATCCCCGATTTTCATCGCCCCACCATTGGCGGCCATGCCTTCAGCACTCTAGGCCCTAAGATCTGGAATTCCCTCTACGTCTCTCACCTCCTCCAAGGCGCTCCTTAAAACCTACCTCTTTGACCAAGTTTTTAGTCACCTAAATGCTGGAAACACACGGCAGGGAAATTAGCATTTACAGAGAGAAAAGATGAGTTAACGTTTTGTTATCAATTCCATCTGACGCAGGCTTTGCACCTGAAACACTGACCTAACTTTTGTGTTGTTGAATTCTCTCCGCCTTGTTGCCACCTCTGCTGGCCTTGTTATGGCTGCTGCCAGACTGCTACCACTTTCACCCAGTATTTTTGCACCCCCCCACCAATGGCCTTCCACCCAATCTTGTTGCTGCCAGTGTCGCTCGATAAATCTTCTCCTGGAATAAAATCCTCCCAACTGAAGGTTAGGGTTGAGCTGAGAGTTCGAGTTTGACCCTAGGCTTAAAGCTGCTCTTAGGGTTGGGGGTAAAGATTGGCCTAGAGTTAAGGTTAGGGTTGATGAGGTAAAGGTTAGGGTTAGGTTCAGAGTTAGGTTGAATTTATTTCAAGTGGCAACTTTGTTTCATTAAAGAGTCTTCATTTCAAGGAAGACCGTACAAGATGGGTTCACGAGAGTGAGAGCGGATCTGTTACTGGGGTTGGTTAATTTTGCGAAAGTGTCTTTGATGCTACTCCCACCAACTTTATTGCTGCCAATGCTCTCCCTTGCCACCGGCCATGCTGCCAACAGGGGGTCAGATACGCCAGGGATGCCCAGAAAAATCGGTCAGAGCAACTTCTCGATTTAAAGAGCTCTGTGCAGTTCTAGGCAGGTTCCTGGAAGAGGGGCTGAACTGGCAGGAGATAAAGAAGGAAACAGGTGAGCTTCTAATTTTATAGAGATTGATATGGAAGTGCTGGTGGTCCACGTTAGATAATGAAGGGATGCTATTGTTGGTGCACCAGGAAAAGGCCATCACATGCAAAAGCACGGGCCATGTGGAAGGAGGTGGCTGTGAGCAGTACTTCCATAACCCCCCAAGACCCCTTTGCAACAGTAACTTGCATTTATATAGCGCCTTTAACGTAGTAAAACGTTCCAAGGCGCTTCACAGGAGCATAATCAGACAAAACAAAATTTGACACAGAGCCAAAGAAGCAGACATTAGGACAGGTGACTTAAAGCTTGGTCAAAGAGGTAGATTTTAAGGAGCATCTTAAACGAGGAGAGAGAGGCGGAGAGGGGGAAAGGTTTAGGGAGGGAATTCCACAGCTTAGGGCCCAGACAGCTTAAGGCACGGCCGCCAATGGTGGGCCAAAGGAAATCGGGGACGCACAAGAAGTCAGAATTGGAGGAACAAAGAGATCTCGGAGAGTTGTAGGGTGGGAGAAGGTTATTGAGACAAGGAGGGGCGAGGCCATGGAGGGATTTGAACACAAGGATGACTTTGCAGAAGAGGTTAGAACAAGTTTAATGACTTTTTATTTTATTCGTTCATGGGATGTGGGCGTCGCTGGCAAGGCCGGCATTTATTGCCCATCCCTAATTGCCCTCGAGAAGGTGGTGGTGAGCCGCCTTCTTGAACCGCTGCAGTCCGTGTGGTGACGGTTCTCCCACAGTGCTATTAGGAAGGGAGTTCCAGGATTTTGACCCAGCGATGATGAAGGAACGGCGATATATTTCCAAGTCGGGATAGTGTGTGACTTGGAGGGGAACGTGCAGGTGGTATTGTTCCCATGTGCCTGCTGCCCTTGTCCTTCTAGGTGGTAGAGGTCGCGGGTTTGGGAGGTGCTGTCGAAGAAGCCTTGGCGAGTTGCTGCAGTGCATCCCGTGGATGGTACACACTGCAGCCACAGTGCGCCGGTGGTGGAGGGAGTGAATGTTTAGGGTGGTGGATGGGGTGCCAATCAAGCGGGCTGCTTTGTCCTGGATGGTGTCAAGCTTATTGAGTGTTGTTGGAGCTGCACTCATCCAGGCAAGTGGAGACTATTCCATCACACTCCTGACTTGTGCCTTGTAGATGGTGGAAAGGCTTTCGGGAGTCAGGAGGTGAGTCACTCGCCGCAAGATACCCAGCCTCTACATCACTACATCAGCAAAGGTAAGAGTTTTCAGATGAATAACCGGGCAGATGACTGACTTGTAGAGAAGCACATGGGTATTCACTAGGACAAGAGTCAATCAATGCCCCTTGGGGTATCACATGGGCAACTAGCCCCCTTGTCCCAGAAGCATAGTCACTTGGCAGCACTTACATTCCATGTTTCACATCCTGTGATGTACACTAGTGCACTGAAGTCTCCCATCCATTTCCTTGCTCCCTCACACCTACCATTATGACCATTCGTTGCACAAATCCTGACTGCTTGTGACAACAGGACCTGGAGACTTCAGCAGCCGATTGATACCATGCGTTCCTCCTGCAGAAGACAGCAACGCAAAACCAAAGAATGCCAAGTTCCTGAAGGAGGACGTGCCACGTTCAGCATCTGACCACACGAAGAAGAAGCAAAGGCCATAATTGGCTTCCACTCTGGCCTGGCAGTTGGGGATGGAGATGTGCCTTCAGTGGGTTCATGAGAATGCAGACCTTTTGTTTTTTTTACTGTTTCTATGTATTCTTCAATCTCTTTACCAGCTACTCCTTTCCTGATAAGATGATAATAGAATGCTGCTGAAGCATGCCAAAATTAACAGTACTGGTTTGTTTCCTTCACATCATATATATGGTTATAAACAATTTTACAACACCAAGTTATAGTCCAACGATTTTATTTGAAATTTACAAGCTTTCGGAGGCTTCCTCCTTCCTCAGGTAAATGTCAGGAACTCCTCGAAGCCTACGCATTTATAAATCACAGAACAATACATGGTGATTACAGACAGTCTTTGCAACTGCCCGTTGCCAAGGCAATCACCGTGTTCATACAGAGAGGTGTTACCTACAGAGCCCCCGAATATACAGTCAAAAAAAAACAAACAGAAAAAAAAACAGAGAGAGAGAGGCAGAAACATCCGGAAGGCAGAGAAAGCCAGCAAATGTCATCACCGGCATCTCCACATCATATATATATGGTGTCAGCTGTGGCTCAGTGGGTAGTACTCTCGCCTCGGAGTCAGGCCCCAGTTCAGAGACTTGAGCACAAAATCTAGGCTGGCCAGTACAGTACTGAGGGAGTGCTGCACTGTCAGAGGCGCTGTCTTTTTGGATGAGAAGTTCAGATAAACCATTGGGAGCTTGGTGAGAGGAGGCAGATCTGTGATGGGATGAGAGTTTCAAATAGTCCTCTACCCATTTTGTGAAGCTGTGCTGAATGAGACTATCTCTCAGGTATCGAGCAGCCATTGCCACCGTCCCTGTCCTTCAAGGACTGGGTCTACTGCATTAACAGTGTCATCACAAGTTTCTCTTGCATGCTCTAGTGCCCTACCCAACCCAGGAATTTCAGGGCCACTGTGTCAGGCACCCCATCCCAAAACAGGGACAATCCCTAGGCCACTTTCATTAAAAATTCTTATGTACATTTTCTGTGGCGTGTTACAATTGTCACAATAAGAAATTTTACGGGTAAATTAATCTTATAAAAATATCAGGGGTCAGAGGCCTTGGAGGCGAGGGTTGCCAACTCTAGTTGGACGTATTCCTGGAGGTTTCATCACGTGACCTTCGGCCCCCCTGGTTAAACCGCCTTTTCTCCCACCTCCAATATTTCTTCTCACTAATAAATGAAAGTGTTCAAAAAAAAATGAAAAAAACCCCCCCACAATTCTTTTAATACCCTTCTAATTTTTTCTCCGGGTGTTGCTCACAGCAATGTCCAGGAGATTCATCTTTAATCCCTGGACAATCCTGGAAGGTTGCCAGCTTGAAAGAGTTCATGCGGCCATCCTATATTCTGAGGAACGTTCTGTGGGATGAGTCTAAATGGGAACGTGGAGAAACAACTAATTTAATCGAAGGCGAAAAGAACAGACTACGGCTTAATTTAATGTGCGAGCAGCTTATTTTGTAAAGATTCTGCAGTGAAGCTGTCCCATGTGCTAACACAGAAGGAGGACAAAGCTTCTTTACATCTGCCAATCCTGCCCGTGTAAGTCAAAAACAGCAATGTCTCTTACATACAGTTAGTTCTAACTAAGCTGAAGCAATGACTATAGTGACCTCTATGGATGGTAGTGTAGAATGCCCTGCTGGGGATAGTGTAGAATGTCCTCAGGGGTTCTGTTTCTCTGGTTAATGTGTTACATAGAATGTACAGTACAGAAACAGGCCATTCAGCCCAACTGGTCCATGCCGATGTTTATGCTCCACACGAGCCCCCTCCCACCCCTCTTCAGCCAACCCTATCAGCATAACCCTCTATTCCTTTCTCCCTCATGTGTTTATCTAGCTTCCACCTTAAATGCATCAATGCCCCTAGTCGCCTCAACTACTCCTTGTTTTAGCGAGTTCCACATTTTAACAACTCTCTGGGTAAAGAAGTTTCTCCTGAATTCCCTATTGGATTTATTGGTGACTGTTTTATATTTATGGCCCCTAGTTTTGGTCTCCCCCACAAGCGTTCATGCAAAAATTTCCTCTAAAATGTATTTTAAACAGGTGAACAGCAGTACTAAAATGACGTAGAAACAGATTTGCAAATGTACTAAGCAGCGAACTGTCAGAGGAAATGATACCCCTATAGTTCTTTCACATTAAAGTGTGCGATACTGCCATTCTTAATCGTAAACGTAGGCACAGGTCAGTTGGTGGGACTCTCGCCTCCGGGTCCAGAGATTGTGGGTTTAAACCCAATTGCCTCATTGTCAGAGAAGCCATCCTTCGGATGTTATAGCAAGGCTCCGTCTGCTTGTTCCAGCGGTTGCAGGGGATGTAGAGCGTCCCACGGCGTCCTTTGAAGAAAAGCTCGCCTGGTGTCTTCATCAACATCCCTCCCTCCATCAACATCACCAAGAATGGGTTAACTGCTCGTTGCTGTTTGTGAGGTCTTACTGTGTGCAGAAAAAATGGCTGAGTTCATTGTCAGAGGCGCGTTGACATTTAAGAATGGCTGAATTCATTTGTGTGAAGCTTTGAGATGGTCTGAGAGGAATATTAAAGAGGAATGAGCAGGAGTGTGGGATTAGGCTAGGTGGCTCATGCAGGAGATCAGCACATGGCCTTCATGCCCTGTTTCAGTGCTGTAACATTCCACGGGACATATCTTCTTATGGGTGTCAGCCGTGGCCCAGTGGGTCGCACTCTCACCTCCGAGTCAGCAGGTCATGGGTTCAAAGTTCCACTCCAGAGACTTTAGCACAAAATCTTGGCTGACACGTCAGTGGAGTGCTGCACTGTTGGAGGTGCTGTCTTTCAGAGGAAACATTAAAATGAGGCCCCGTCAGATATGTTAGGTGGATATAAACGATCCCCTGGCACTATTCGAAGAAGAGCAGGGGAGTTCTCCCCAGTGTCCTGGCCAATATTTATCCTTCAACCAAGACCACTAAAAAACAGATGATCTGGTCTTTAGCACATTGCTGTTAGTGGGAGCTTCCTGTGTGCAAATTGGCTGCCTTATTTCCGACATTACAACACTTCAAAAGCACTCCATTGGCTGTAAAGCACTTTGGGACGTCCGGAGGTCGTGAAAGGCGCTATATAAATGCTAGTTTTTCTTTCTTTTTTATTTCTTCAAAGAACTCTATTAAATTTGTCAGACACAATTTGCCTTTTAGAAATCCGTCCTGGCTGTCCTCTGCATGCCAGAGTTATACTGCTGCCTGCAAACTGGGAAAGCGGATGTGAATTCCCCCAACTGCATGGGCTTTCACTCCTCCCACTTTAATGAGCTAGTGTTACACTATCACCCATTTCACAGCAACTCGAAAGTGGCAGTATAACTGCAACCTACAAATCCCTCTCCCAGTAGTTCAGTGCACTAAAATGGATCCCGAATGCTGGTCTTCTGATATAAGTTGAGGTGAGTAGCATAGATGCATTTAAGGGGAAGCTAGATAAGTACATGGGGGAGAAATGTAAGGAGTCATACAACACCAGGTTATAGTCCAACAGCTTTATTTGAAATCACAAGCTTTCGGAGCTTTGCTCCTTCGTCAGGTGAGTGAAGGGTTCCATAAAGGCACAGCATATATAGTCAGAGAACAATGCCTGGTGATTAATCTTTCCAACTGCCCATTATCATACCTCGGCAGAGAGATAATCACAGCAATCAAAGGAGTGGATGGTGTTCAGACAGGGAAACATTACATCCAAGAATACTGAATACACAAGCGGTCAGATCACAAAGACAGAGAGAAAGAAAGAGAAAGAGAGAGACCCGAAAGGCAGAGAGAGAGAGAGAATGACCAGTTGTATTAAAAACAGATAACTTTTTTTCGCTGGTGGGGTTACACGTAGCGTGACATGAACCCAAGATCCCGGTTGAGCCTTGAGTTTTACTTTGACAGACTGGACTCTTGGATTTCTCAATTTAACCTTCACAACACTCTCCTTTACTACCCTGCATCCCACCCAATGTAGGAAATTCCAGTGGAAAGAATTTGTCCAACCAGAATAAACAGCTCAATAAAATCTTCTGTTTCCTTCAAAGAGAAAGAGAAAAGCTGTACAGTAATTAGTTGGCAAAGCGAAGGAGTGATTAGGGTATCGACAGTGGGTAGAAGTTGATTAAAGCATCTTTAGAGTTTAATTGACCCACTTTAACATAAAGCGCCTTTAACATTACCACTGATACAAGGGACTTAAACACAGCTGATTAAAGCCACACTGTATAAAACCCAGTGCTTAACCTTAACCCTCAGAGAGCCGAAGGGCTTCTTCAGTTTCTGTTAAAACCTTTTTTTAAAACTGTTTTAATTTAATATAATATATGGCACAGTGTTTGTTCTTTTGGAAAAGAAATTCCAATCCTCTTCCCTTTGCTCTCTGCGTCGGCAATCCTCTGGTACCTCACCCAAATGGCCATTCTTCATTTCGGAGACTGTCCGACCTAAGCGGGGAAGGAATTTACAACCACGTGGGAGCCGAGGCAATAAGCTATTTGACTTTTGGGAGATTCTCAGCCAAGCCTAATCCTGTTCTCGCCTTGGTGTCAGCCGTGGCCCAGTGGGCAGCACTCGTGTCTCTAAGTCCAAACGTTGTGGGTTCACACTCACGCTCCAGGAAACCTGAGCCCACAATCTAGGCTGATACTTCAGTGCAGTCCTGAGGGAGTGCCGCACTGCCGGAGGTGCTGTTTTTCAGATGAGGCGTTAAATCAAGGCCCTGCCTGTCCTCTCAGGTGGATGTAAAATATTCCATGGCGCTATGCAAAGAAGAGCAAGGGAGTTCTTTCTGGTGTCCTGGCCAACATTTATCCCTCACCCAACACCTAAAACAAATGATCTGGTCATTATCTCATTGCTGTTTGTGGGATCTTGCTGTGCGCAAATTGGCTGCCACGTTTCCTACATTACAACAGTGACTACACTTCAAAAGTACTTGATTGGCTGTAAAGCGCTTTAGGGTATCTTGAGGCCGTGAAAAGCACTATATAAATGCAAGTCTTTCTTTTTACTTTCAGTAACAACCCTGAACCAAAGACGTATCCATTGTACCATTGAACTCCCCAACATCCTGTGTTTCGTCAACCAGACTTGTGAGAGGCGCTATATAAATGCAAGTTTGCTCTTTCTTGTTTTTCTTTCCTCACCGGGCATCTGTAAGTGCACATCTTGCAGTAAATAGTCCTCACGAGCAGGAACCCTGGCTGATTTCCCCCCTTGATAATCCCAGGAACACTCAGGCTAGTGTCAACACTGGTATCCCAACTAAAACAGGTTAGCCGGTTTCAGGCGGGAGACTGGCTCCCAGGCCTCACGTTGCTGAGGTCAGGATGGCTCTCCAAGCAATTCGCACAGTGGTGAGGTGCGAGGGGGGTGGGGGAGCGATCATAATTGGGGGAGGGGGAAGCCTGGGACAACCTAAAAGAAAAATTGAAGTTATCTGCCTGGACCTCTTCTGGCCCTCAATCCGGCTCCCAGCTGGCTAGGCCTGGTGGGGAAGCCCTCACTGCTCCCCCGCTCAGCCCTCCAGTTAAAATAGCAGATTGCGGTCCCAATGACGTCATCGGAACCTGATCTGCATATTTAAAGAGGACCCCGCTAGCTTGAGGACAGATGTTGTTGCCGCCTGCAATTTAAAATTGCAGTCGGTCAGTTCGGGACGGGAAAGGAGTGGTTACGTCCCCCACCCCCCCACCCCCCCCCGGCTCTATTTTAACTACCACCCCCCCCCCCCCCACAACAGTTTCCGCCAGGTGGGGAGGGGGGTTAGTTAAAATGGAGGGGGCGGTGGGGACGGTAATTTTCAATGCCACTATCTCGGAGGTACCCTGTCGGAGGGGATCGCCCACCAGCTGGAGAACGCGCCTGATTTAAATTCCATTGATATAAATCGAACAAAAATCGGGGGTGGGCTTCCATAAATGGCAAGCGGTCCGCTCCGACAGGGTACCGGTCCAGGCAGTGACGTTGAAAGCGATCCCCCTCCACGTGCATCCCTGTGTGACTGAGGCTAAATGGTAAAGCATTCCTTCCACCGGCTGGTGACACAGTAACGGGGGGGCACGGACTCGGGAGGACTCCTCGAAGCACTAAGGAAGGATCGCGAGGGTCTTTCCACGCCGAGGATCAGTGGGATATGGAGTGCTTTGCCACAAGTGATCAATGAAACCAAAACAATGACGGGATTTAAGAGGGAATTAGCCGAGCACACGGGGACAAAGATAACGGCCCAGATATTCCAGGGCGTGCCCTGTTATTTAGACTTGCCCCCTGCGCCCCTTCAGCTCAAAAAATTTTTGCCCACCAAGTTGCTGGAAGCGCGAGCTGATAACAGCACAACGAGGACCACAAGCATCTGGGACCTTGATCAACGATGGGACCAACAGTCTATCTCCTTAACCAAAGAGATTTAAGGATTGAGAAATAAACAGAGGAAGGACTGAGAAGGAGGGTGAATTCAATGTCAAATAAGGCAAAGGAAGAGAAATAAAGGGAGGGAAAGAAAGATTGGATTAAGAGAGAGAGAGAAAGAAAAAGAGACAGAAAGGAAAAGTGAGAAAAAAAATTTAAAAATTTAAAATTTGACATTTTTAAAATCTCCAACAATTCACTACCTGAAGGACTGAGACTCCGCACTTTTAATTGTTCACTTTCTGGGCAAGAGAGATTGATTGGCGGACGTTATCAATGATCACATTGTTAAAAGAGGTACATACGCTGTTAGTTACTAGATTTAACTTTCTGCGATGAGTTTAACGGACAATTAATACGCAAATGCAGCAACTTCATGAAACTCACGGGGAGATTGAGGGCGAGATGCCGTTATCGAGAAGCTGACGGCGGAGTGGCGCAAATCGTCCAGCAACTTGGGGCGGTTCGCAATTCACGGAGTATCTCTTCCTCAGCCACGATCTTATTGTGGAGATGCCGGTGATGGACTGGGGTTGACAATTGTAAACAATTTTACAACACCAAGTTATAGTCCAACGATTTTTATTTGAAATCTACAAGCTTTCGGAGGCTTCCTCCGAAAGCTTGTAGATTTCAAATAAAAATCGTTGGACTATAACTTGGTGTTGTAAAATTGTTTACAATTATCTTATTGAATGGCGGAGCAGGCTCGAGGGGCCGATTGGCCTACTCCTGCTCCTATTTCTTATGTTCTTATGTTCAGGTTGCTGGCCGATTTGCACATTAATATCGGCGTGCGTCATTCAGACGCCATTATTTTATCAGCGAATTCCAGGCCATTGACGGATACTGGGAAACAGCCGGGGAATGGGATTGGAGTCGGTAGTTCTGGTGGTGCTAGCACTGGGTGTAATGGGCCGAATGGCCTCCTTCAGTAGCGGATATCTGTGACGATCCAATATGTAGTCAAGCCACGTCAGAGATGGTTCTGGCCCCACAGTCTCTTCTATCCACAGGTCAGCCATAGCGTTTTGCCACTGAGAGACATCACACTGAAAACCTGTTAATTAAATGTTGATTCAGGATTATTGCTCTGACTGCAAAAGGATTCAGGAGATGCAGATCAAAATAAACGATGGGCTTATTTGTATTTTCAGTTTAAGAAAAGCTATTCAGTGGGTTTAATTTCCTGTCGTTCTATTTTTAAGCCGACCCAATTGTTTTTCTTAAAATTAGCATTTAGATGAATGGGTGAGCATTTGTGTTGAAATAGCCCACACAGAAAGTTTCTGCAAATCCATTAATTGGTGCTAAAAATAGCCCAGAGTAGGAGTTAATTCCATTGCCGGTTTGAGATTTTGCAGCAAACTGTATCACAACAGGCTGGCTTCTCTCTTGTGCAATGTACTGTATTTCAAGGCACACTAGAAAAGAGAAGACTTAAAGGGTGACCTGATAGAGATCTTTAAGATTATGAAGGGGTTTGAAAGGGTAAACACTTGTGGGGGAGACCATAAATATAAGATAGTCACTAATAAATCCAATTGGGAATTCAGGAGAAACTTCTTTACCCAGAGAGTGGTGAGAATGTGGAACTCGTTACCACAAGGAGTAGCATAGATGCATTTAAGGGGAAGCTAGATAAACACATGAGGGAGAAAAGAATAGAAGGATATGCTGATAGGGATAGACGCAGAGGGATGGGAGAGGCTTGTGTGGAGTATGGACCAGTTGGGCCGAATGGCCTGTTTCTGTCCTGAAAATCCTATGTAATTTTATGTAATGTATTATGGGCCCTTTGACCTACTTTATTGGTTCATATCATTAACACATTACGTGCCCGTCAGCATATTTTTCACATGTAAATCAGGCATTAAGATGCATATTAGGGATTTGAGTGAGTTAATCAATGGCCTTTCAGAGGAACATTCAAGCTTAGTTCACTCCTGAAAGGTCTATGCTCCTTGTTTTGAGTGGACACATCAACTAATTGTTGGGCATCTGTCTTCCCTCTCTTAGTGCCTCATCACTCCGGCCCATCTGGTGCACTGTCTGAGTGGCATTCGCCCGTCCAGGTCGATGGGATGCTCTGTCTATTGGTTGTAAGGGTCCGATGGGCAATGGGCACAGCACAAAACTGTGGCTAATTTGGCACTAATTGGCAGTCTCATTCAAATGGCCACAGGATAGCTGGTGTGTGAAATGGCGGTGTGGGGGGCATGCATGCTGGTGCAGCAGAGGGCGCTCTTCTGAGGTTGGGGCAGAGTACATGGAGCCCGACCTCGGGAGCACTGACACAAGGTCCGATTTTAACCCTGCCCGCCCGGCGTAAACAGGGCGGTGGCAGGGAGGAGGGGGGGGCGGTTAAAATCAGAGGGACTTACCCCCTCCGATCCCGCTGCCTTCTTTGACCTGCTGATTTTAGCAGCAACGTCGGAGAACGGTGGCAATTGGTATCCAGGGCCAGAAGAGGCCCAGAAAAGGTAAGTTATTTCAATATTTTATTTTTGGTTGCCTCATGGGCCGGGAGGAGCAGGAGGGCTCCTCCGGGCACAAGGAAACCTCGGGCCTTAACTCCCCTCCCCCACAACTGCACTGCCCACCCGACCCCTCCCCCACCCCGCCACCTCCAATGGCGTTACTAGACTGCCAGGGACCTTACGTGGCTCGCCTCCTAATCACTCAAAATCCCACTCCCGTCCACCGGCCAGGTAGGACCTTCCTGCTGGGTTCGGGGCGGGGAGAATCACGGGGCAGTGTTCAGATGAGGCCCGGGAGTTAAAATCTAGGCCCGGGTGCCCGAAATTGAGAAAACGTTCTATTCTCAGTACTAACGCCTTCCCCTTAACGAGCACAAACGTGCGTAATGTAATTCTATTCACAAGCGGAATAACTAACAGAGTAGAGTATAAATAATTGCTATTTTTATCTGGTTTTCTCTATTTCAAAATGGCCGACGGACACTGGGGATGCAAAACACACATAGATTGTGGAAAGCAGGGAGTCTCGGGGGAGTTTTCTGTCTCACGCAAGTTTTATTGGACTCCTTTGGCGTGGACAACATGTACAGATTTGGAATTAATAAACAGTGCCTGTGTGGCCTTCAACAGGAGTTAAAAAGGAGACAAAATGTCATTTTACACGCTGAAGATCTGCGACAGATGACCACAGCATTAATCTTTTAGATCATGCCTGGACCGATGCTCTAACCCCTCGACTGTCCTGTTTTGATCAGGGTTTCCCAGCATTAAATAGCACTGCTGAGAGGTTATGTTAATCTTGGTGAGCCCATGCTTGGAATGCTGTGCACAGTTCTGGTCTCTGTATTACAAAGAGGATATAGAGGCACTGGAGAAGGTGCAAAAAAGATTTACAAGCATGATACCAGAACTGACAGGGTTATGACTATCAGGAAAGACTGAACAGGCTGGGGTTCTTTTCTCTAGAGAAAAGAAGGCTGAGGGGTGACCTGATGGAGTTCTTTAAAACTGTGAAGGGATTCGACAGGGTAGACATACAGCAGATGTTTCCACTCTTTCAAAGAGCCGGCACAAGCATGATGGGTCGAATGGCCTCCTCCTGTACTGTACCATACTATGATTGTGGGGAATCCAAAACGAGGGGCCATAAATATAAGATAGTCACTAATAAATCCCATAGGCCCAACTGGTCTATGCCGGTGTCTATGCTCCACAAGAGTCTCCCCTCTCCCTACTTCATCTCACCCTATCAGCATATCCTTCTATTCCTTTCACCCTCATGTGTTTATCTAGCCTCCCCTTAAATGCATCTATGCTATTCGCCTCACCCATTCCATATGGTAGTGAGTTCCACATTCTAACCACTCTCTGGGTAAAGAAGTTTCTCCTGAATTCCCTATTGGATTTATTAGTGGCTATCTTATCTTTATGACATCTAGCCAACTCAACTGGACCAGCCAAATAAATGATGTGGCTACTAGACTGGGCTTCCCAAAGCCTTTCCACCACCTACTAGGCACAAGTGTGATGGAATACTCTCCACTTGCCTGGATTGGTGCAGTTGCAACAACACTCAAGAAACTCAACACCATCCAGGGCAACACAGTCCGCTTGATCAGCACCGCATCCAAAGTAGCACATACAGCAATGAGATAAATAGCCAGATAATCTGTTTTTGGTTGAGGGATAAATATTGGCCAGGACACCAGGAGATCTTCCCTGCTCTTGGGAATAGTGCCTTGGGATCTTTTACATCCACCTGCGAGGGCAGACGGGGTCTCGGTTTAACGTCTCATCTGAAAGACGGCACCTCCGACAGTGCAGCACCCCCTCAGTACTGGCACTGGGAGTGTCATCCTGGATTATATGCTCAAGTCTCTGGAGGGAGACTCGAACCCACGATCTTCTGACGCAGAGGTGAGAGAGTGCTCCCCACTGAGACACGGCTGATAGGGTGGGCCAGATTGGCCCCAACACAGTGCAGTATCCTGCCAGCATTTATTGTCTGGGCTGAATGACCAGTTTGGGGAAGATACGAGACCGCAGTTGGTGACCAGTGCCCGCAGAACACGACCCCGCCACCGAGGCAGTGCCTCTCGAGAATTTGAAATTTTGCCCAGTGCTTGGTTTCACGTCTTCTGCTGAAGTGAGTCATTGCTGGTTTGCATGCAGTGTTGTATTAAACATTAAGCAGCAGAGTCAAACCTGACTCAGGCAGGGTCTGACGTCGACATGTTTCCTTCAGTGATGTTATCTCAGAGCATCACAAACTGAGGCCGACGCAATCACCCTTTTGATCCAAAGCGCTGGCATATCAGGAGCTGATTATATCCTGCCCTGGGGAGCTGTCAATTACAGAGGGGGATAAAATGTAAGGACGTTCACTCGGTGTGAATCGTTACGACTGTATTCACACAAAATATTAAATGCATTGAGTCACAATGAGATTTTTACATTTTTCTGTGGATGATGCTGAAAATTAAAATAGAGACAATTAACGCCCTTATATGTAAATATAATCATTATCAGATAGGGTTGCCAACTCTGGTTGGATGTATTCCTGGAGGTTTCATCACATGACCTCCCACCTCCAACCGCCCCGCCCGATCAATTGGCCTTGTTTTTCATCTCCAATATTTTAATAACTCAAAACAAAGAAAATGAAAAAAGAACACCATTTTTTTAATGTTCCTATGATTTTTCTCCTGGGTTTTGCTCGCAGTAGTGTCCAGGAGATTCATCTTCAATTCCTGGAGACTCCAGGACAATCCTGGAGGGTTGGCAACTCTCTTATCAGATAATGAGCGACTTATCTCGCAACAGATGACGGAGATTCCACAAGAACATAAAAAAAAGGTTGAAGCAAAAAAACGGCCATTCAAACCCATAAGCCTCTGTTCCATCCAGAGCTCGTATCTGATTAGACTTAAAGGAGATGTTTCCAATTGTTGGGGGGAGTCCAAAACTAGGGGCCACAAATGTGAGATAGTCACTACTAAATCCAGTAAAGAATTCAGGAGAAACTCCTTTACCCAGAGAGTAGTGAGAATGTAGAACTTGCTGCCACATGGAGGAGTTGAGACGAACAGCATAGATACGTTTAAGGGGAAGCTAGATAAACACATGAGGGAGAAAGGAATAGAAGGATATGCTGATAGGGTTAGATGAAGAGGGGTGGGAGGAGGCTCGTGTGGAGCATAAACACCGGCACGGACCAGTTGGGCCGAATGGCCTGTTTCTGCGCTGTACATTCTATGTAATTCTGTGTAGTTAGGAAGGGTGAAAAAGGTGGGTTTTAAGGCGGGTCTTTAAAGGAGGAGAGAGAGCCGGAGGGATTTAGGGAGGGAATTCCAGAGCCCGGGACCAATGTAATTCTATTCTATTCCTCCCCGCCCCACCTGTTGATCTCCAACGTTAAGGAAGACCAAGTTCATTCTCCTACCTTACCTGAAAAAGAAAATCAAGCAGTGCTGTCAAAGGCCCTGCAATTCCAGAAGGGTTCCGCTAGTCTGATGTAAAGCCAGTGGAACTCCTTCATGCCATGTAAGGGGCGGAATTTCCACCCACTCCTTACAAGGTAAGTAATGTTACCTGAGGCAGGAATTCCCACTCTTGATCCGCAGTCAGGATCTGATGTTTGGATGGACACTGAGTGAGAGGAGGTTCCTTTTAGGTGTTAACCGTGGCTCAGTCAGTATCACTTTCATGCCTCTGAGTGAGAAGGTTGTGGGTCCAAGTCCTACTCCAGAGACTCGAGCGCAAAATTTAAGCTAACACTCACAGTGCAGTACTGAGGGAGTGCTGCCCAGTTGGAGACGCCGTCTTTCGGATGAGGCGTTAAACCGAGGCCCCCGTCTGCCCTCTCAAAATGGACGTAAAAGATCCCATGGCACTATTCCAAAGAAGAGCAGGGGAGTTCTCCCCGGTGTCCTGGCCAATATTTATCCTTCAACCAACATCACTAAAACAAATTATTTGGTCATTATCTCATTGCTGTTTGTGGGATCTTGCTGTGTGCAAATTGGCTGCTGCGTTTCCTACATTACAACAGTGACTGCACTTCAAAAGTACTTTATCGGCTGTAAAGCATTTTGGGGCGTCCTGAGGTCATGAAAGGCTCTTTATAAATGCCTGTATAAAAGTCTATATAAATGCAGCAATGATTTTTCTCCTGGGTGTTCCTTGCAGCAGCGTCCTGGAGATTAGTCTTTAATTCCTGGAGAGATCCTGGAGGGTTGGCAACCCCTAACTGGGCTCCGTGGTGGAGCTGCCAGATTTTCAGCCCCTACCCACTCAGATCGACGAACTGCTCCAAATGTTCCCCGAAGCAGCTTGCTGACGGAGTGGCGATGAGGCCCGCCTCCTGCCCGATGGAGGCGCTTGCATCAAAATCCAACCCCAAAGTCTCTTGCTCTCCTCCGCACTGGATCTCTGCCGACTCTCCTCACTGACAACTGCCACCTTTGTTGCCGGCGTCATTAACGCAATGTAGGCCGAAAAGGCGAGCATGAGAACATTCGCATTTTCACCTTTAATTGGTGCTTAACAAGTTCTTAACCAACCCGTGAACCCACTAACCGAACATTAGCATGTGTTGGAGTGATTCAGTCAGAGGAAATCTGACACATGGGCATAAATTTGCAAAATTCATTAATGTTAATTACTGTGCATTAATGTGCATTGAGTGCATTAATTACCTCAATATACAGAGGCTATCACTCTTCATATGTATATATTCCTCGCACGTGCCAATCCCAACCATTTACCTCGAGGGCGAGTGCTGAGTTATTTCGTCATGTCCCTCACCGGATATTGAGAAACCATTGGGCCCATCGAGCCTGTGCCGGCTCTTTGAAAGAGCTATCCAATTAGTCCCACTCCCCCTGCTCTTTCCCCAGAGCCCTGCAAATTTTTTTTTCCTTTTCAAGTATTTATCCAACTGCCTTTTGAAAGTTATTATTGGACCAGCTTCCACCACCCTTTCAGGCAGTGCATTCCAGATCATGACAATTCTCCTCATCTCCCTTCTGGTCCTTCTGCCAATTTTATTAACCTGTGCCCTTTGGTTACTGACCCACCCACCAGTGGAAACAGTTTCTCCATATCTATTCTATCAAGACCCCTTATAATTTCGAACACCTCTATTAAATCCCCCCTTAACCTTCTCTGCTCTCAGGAGAACGATCCCAGCTTCTCCAGTCTCTCCACATAACTGGAGTTCCTCATCCCTGGTACCATCCCGGTAAATCTCCTCTGCAAGGCCTTGATATCCTTTCCTAAAGTGCGGTGTGGACACAATACACTAGCTGAGGCCTAACCAGTGATTTCCCTGTGTATACATGTCTTGTGCCAAC
The DNA here is from genome assembly GCF_035084215.1 of Heptranchias perlo. Classification (NCBI taxonomy): domain Eukaryota; kingdom Metazoa; phylum Chordata; class Chondrichthyes; order Hexanchiformes; family Hexanchidae; genus Heptranchias; species Heptranchias perlo. The sequence continues at coordinate 7,764,432 of NC_090343.1, forward strand.
ACCAATGCCCAACTATCTCACCATGTGTGTATACACCTGGTTGAGCGCCAATAATAAGATGCCTCACTGATATGTGGGGATAGGTCAGAGATAATGGTGGTGGGGGGGCGGGGGGGTTGTTAAGAAATTCCTCTGCTCACTACGCAGCGGATTTTCGTCTTTAACTTCTGGCGGAGTAGAATCTGTTTGATTTTCATTCCGTTGAAATGACGGGAATGTAAATCAGAAGAGTTCTATAGCAGGCAGCTTTTAAAGGGCCGTTGCTCACCATAAACCAGGGACATTATGGCGGGGCGCAGCAGAGGTATACGCTCAACGTCCCAGCACAACGCCCCCGGTTTATGGCTAGCGGCGGCCCTTTAAAAGCTGCTGCCGCACCGGTTTTAGCGATCAGCCGGCCAAGGGTGCGGAAGGCCACTCTCTCTGGGCAGACTTTTCCTGTGCCTGTAGTCCAGTCGAATGACTGGGAAAACTGGGCTGAAAGCACAAAATTCCAATCCCTCAACTACAGGCACAAGCCTGACTGTACGTTGGGACAACACAATCCCACTTTTGCCCCCCAGGATCCCATAATTTTGTAAGTGGAATTTAATTATGCAGATTTTCTATATTTGTTGGTTTGGATTTTGTTTCATGAAATTTCTCGTCATAAATCACAGTCTGTCGCTGCCTCAGCTGCAGTATATAACCGATATTTCAGCCTTCTGCTACACTTTCTCATACCTGCTCACGTTACAAGCTCTTCAATTGTTTTCGACTTGATTTCAGATCACTTGCTGATGTCTGCGGTGTAAATTATCCGTGGCATATTTAATCCCTGCTCGTAAATGTCACCACCGATTGCATCTTAGTTTATTTATCATTTCCTTTTTTTTTTAATAAACTGAGTAGTGTAGCCCACAGAAGCGAAAACTAGTCCCAAGGAGGGGGAGAGAGAGAGAGACGGGGAAAAAAACTTCCACATCTGTGCTATATTTGGCTTACCATGACAAGGTTGCTAGGCGATGCGATGATTAAAGGACTGACTCAGAGGTGAGTCAGACCTGGCCAATGATCCTCAACCATTGGTGCTGAAAATGGTATGAATCAAATAATCTGGAGTCATCGAGGGATTCATCCTGGTTTTAAAGCGTGGGCTGTCCTTACGACGAAACACAGCATTGAGATACTTTGGGGCCTGCTTGCTTTTCTGGTTCCTTGTTACGGGATCAATTAAGGAGCACAGTGGGGAGCAGTGGGGACGCGTAGCTTATTTTCCAAGCGAGTCTGTCAGCTGGCGACACTTAAACCCCACACCGACAGCCCTAATTAGCCCTAGTTAATGTTATGCTGACACTCTTGTTGACAGTAGGGAGGAGACACTTGTCCCTTCGTTCTCAATTGGATTTGTACCTGAGCACAGAGGTGAAAGGTTCAGGGGTTGATTCACTGCATCACCAGGTAGCCTCTGCCTCCTCTCCTAAAGTGCTTACTTACTCCTGCTAGATTACAGACTCTCTGGCACCTCACCCAAGTGACCACTCTTCATGTGTGAGCCTAGACGGTGAGGTTTGGTAGACTATTTGTCAATGAAAGGCATCACGGCTAAGCCTGATTGGTCCTCACCCGATATCCGTATGTTCCAGCAGTGTTTAAGATCATTAAAGGAGTCGATAGGGTAGAGGGAAAGAAATTATTTCCTCTGGTGGGGGAGTCCAGAACAATGGGGCATAACCTTAAAACTAGAGCTAGGCCATTCAGGGGGTGATTTCAGGAAGAACTTCTTCACACAAAGGGTAGTGGAAATCTGGAACTCTCTCCCCCAAAAAGCTGTTGAGACTGGGGGTCAATTGAAACTGAGATGGATAGATTTTTGTTAAGTAAGGGTGTTAAGGGATATGGAGATAAGGCAAGTCAATGAAGTTAGGGTACAGATCAGCCATGATCCAATTGAATGGCGGAACAGGCTCGAGGGGCTGAATGGCCTCCTCCTGTTCCTATGTTCACTGGAAGAGGAACGCTGGCTGATTTCGCCCTTCCAAAGTTCAGTTCACTGAGGCCAATTATGCTATCCCTGGTGAAATCAAATAATTCCCCACATATCAGGAATTGAACCTGGACACTTACTGGCACCAAGGTGGGCAGTGGCTTCACCGGCCGAGCCTTTTTTGTAGGCCATCTTTTGGGATCAGTCCAGGAGAAGTTGCAGCTTGCAGACAACGTTGAGTCCTTTAAAGAGTTAACCACTTCACGAACAGTCAACGAATCCCAGTTCTTAATGGTACAGAAAATCAAAACCACGTGCCCCTTGGAAATCACCAGACTTGCCTCCCAATGAGAATTCCCACCCAGTCCCTACAGAGTGCGATAAAGTGTCATCGTCACTTGCTATAATAGTAAACCGTCACTGATGCTTCAGAAGATGAGGTCAGGAAGGATGAGCAAACAGCTCCGATCTGACAAGTCATTAGATGTGAGGTGTTCATCTTTTTTTGGGTCTCTTTTCCTGCAGGCAACTCCCCCACACGGAGAGCCAGCTGGTAACAGGGTCTGGGATGACAACACGGTGTAATTCATCACCTCCTTGCACCTGACTTGGATTATAAACTTTGCAAAGTGTTTGGCAAGAGATTTCACCCAATGCTACAGGCATACATGTGTGCAAACAAATGTATGTGCACACTCACAGACACACACACACATAGGGCATATGTCCACCCAAATAGGCAAAGGCTCACACATGTTCACACAGACAGGCACACGTGTAAACACACACATGTGGTAACACACACACACACACACACACGCACAGATAAATAAGCAAACGTCTACGCAGGCAGGTAGATAGAAATGGCCTTCCCTCCATCATAAGGTCAGGACTGGGGCTGTTCACTGATGATTCCTATTGTCTCCAGCTCCGTTCACAACTCCTCTGATAATGAAAGGACCCATGCCAGCAGGAACTTGGGCAGAGAAGTGGAATTAACATTCGCATTATATAAGTGCTATGCTTCAGGACTTGAGCATCTAATGCAAGTTGATACTTCAGTATAGTTCTGAGGAGGTGCTCCAGTTTTGGAGGTGCTGTCTTTTGGGTGAGCTGTTAAACCATTGCCTCCATTTGCCTATTTGGGGGGACATAAAAGATCCCATCTCCCCATTCGAAGAAGAGCAAGGATAATCCCCCCGGCGTTTTGGCTAATATTTGTCCCTCAGCCAACAACATCAAAACAGGTTATAAGGTCATTTATCTCATTGCAGTTTGTGGGACCTTGCTGTGCGCAATTTGGTTGCCGTGTTCCCTAAATTATAACAGTGACAACACTTCAAAAGTATTTAATTGGCTGTAAAGCGCTTTGGGACGTTCTGACAGATGCTATATTTATAAAACGCAAGTCCTTTTTCCTGGTTCGCCATTTTAAATAAGACCAACAGCCTCCTTCTGAACACTTTTCCTCAGTAGAACTAGTCCATTTTTATCGAAGTCTACCAGTTACCATGTAGCCAGGAAACAGAAGTGACTGCAGTTGGGAAATATTCATGCAATTAACACGTCCTATGTAAATGTAAAGGAACTGAGCACAAATCAATCTGTGCTGGGTTTTGCTCACAGAGGGTAGCAAGTAAAGGTGTCACTTTAATTCCTATTAGCAAGGTACGGCAATTTGAACTATTTTGCAGTATAAATCTGCTACTGCTTTCCTGCATGGACAAGTTAATTTTTGATCATATTTATTATAGCTTTTACTTCCCTGTATTTTGTAGGTAAAACAAACACTGCTGTCAGTCACACGGCGCCAGAGACCTTTTAAGTCTGACGTCACTCTTATCTGGGTTAGCCCACAAACCACGTCATTTGAAAACCTCGCTCTCCAACCCCCCGCCACCCCCGATGGAATGAGCTGTGGTCTTAGACCGCCAACTCCCATGGCTGAACTCTCACCGCAGCCGATGGCCATTTTAAAATAAACATGTCATTGTAGCGAAGTCATGATGCGTCTTCATGGCGCGACTGGGTGGGGGCGGGCGGGAGGGGAGGGGGGGGGGTGGCGGGAGGGGAGGGGGCGGGCGGGAGGGGAGGGGGCGGGCGGGAGGGGAGGGGAGTGGGGGTGCGATTGCAAAACCCAAGCACTGGCCTAAGTATCAGGCCCAAGGTATTTTTTAACTCCCAGGCCTCATTAAAATGCCTCCGGGCCGCTTCCCGCCCAGAATGGCCGATGGCCATTTTTAAATTAAACCTGTCAGGTTTTTTTTTTGACAGGCAGCAAGAAGAGTTATATTTTTTACTGGTTCCAATAAACACACAATATCATTCCGACGTCACTCGTGCATGATGCTGCTCTCTGTAGCGATGTCATGCTGCACCGTGAATCAAAGACTTGCATTTATACAGCGCCTTTCACGACCTCAGGACGTCCCAAAGCGCTTTACAGCCAAAGAAGTACTTTTTGAAGTGTAGTCACTGTTGTAATGTAGGAAACACGGCAGCCAATTTGTGCACAGCAAGATCCCACAAAAAGCAATGTGATAATGACCGGATAATGTTTTTTTTAGTGATGTTGTTTGAAGGATACCGTGCTCTTCTTCGAAATAGTGCCTTGCGATCTTTTACGTTCACCTGAGATGACAGACGGGGCTTCGGTTTAACGTCTCATCCAAAAGATGACGCCTCTGACAGTGCAGCACTCCCTCAGTACTGGCACTGGAGTGTGTCAGCCTAGCATTATGTGCTCAAGCCTCTGGAGTGGGACTTGGACCCACAGCAGCCCAAAATGTCATGGCCATTCTGCATGTGAACAACGCTGTGAGCTGAGCATTAGGAAGGTCAATATTGGAGAGTGCTGCAGTCAGCTCCTTCTCCCAAGACCCCAGCTGTAATATGAAAGCAGCTTTCAGTGCAACATCAGACAGACAGTGCTACTTAACCAAGCTTTAGCCGATCTAGGTTATCAATAATGTAAAACAGAGACGCAAGCGGTGATTGAGCTGAAAGGTCATGGTAATGTTGAAAGGACTTCCCAAGCTTCGCGATAACTGAATACCTCGATTCAATTATCATGCATATATGTCATTGTCAAGATCCTTTCATCGAAGTTGCATCCTTATCTCTCTTCAAGCCTCCAAACTCTCGCTCTCCACCGCAACCGAGTTGATATTTCTCTCTCTATTTTATCAATACTTCTGCGGTCATTATTTCTTTGAATTTTGCTCTCTTGATTCTCCTACGCCTCAAGTACACCGGTCGACGCACTTTTTTTACTTTTTCAACTATGTTGACATCAAGAGTTATGGCACTTTCTCTATCCTATACCCAGAATCTCAAAACTGTAGAAGTTCTTACCTCCCTCCATCTCCCCTTCCTCGTACAGTCTACAGGGATTGCTGCAGTTCAGGCTTTTTCCCATTCCTTGCTTTCATGTCTAGACTTGCTGGATTGCCCTGGAGTCTCCGGGAATTAAAGATTAACCTCCAGGACGCTGCTGCGAGCAACAGCCGGCAAGAAAAATCCTAGGGGGCAATAAAAAATGTATGTATATTTTTCATTTTCGTTTATTAGTTATAACTATTATTGGCAATGGATAAAAAAAAAGGCAGATTGGAGGCGGAAGGTCATGTGATGAAACCTCCAGGAATACGTCCAACCAGAGCTGGCAACCCCTAACTAGACTGCAGTTTCCATAAGTAGAGCAAGTCCTGTATAAACCAAAACCTGCGTCTTTATTCACTGACATGCTTAACAATTATTACATTGCTCATTTAGTATACGTAGGATGCCTGCCACATTTTCCTGTCAATTCCAACAGATGGAAAATAACGCATCATCAGACCAATCCCTCCAGGCTAAAAATATTTGGTAAGATTTATCTATTGTTAAAAAAATTATACAGAAGCAAAAAGCACAGCACGGTTTTAGAAACAGTACAGCACTTAAAAGCTAGAAGGATTAATGACTCCTTTTTTAAGTATACCACTCCTTACAGTATGTTGGCAACCAATACTTTAAATGGAGTAGTCGGATTTTCTATTTGTTAAATCTTCAAAATGTTGCATGTGGACAATGCGAGTTTACAACAGAATTGTGTACGAGCAGCCAGAGCTGTGGTTTTACGTTACAGGGTTTCTTTCCTGCAATAACCATTTCTTTTCAAGTGAACAAGCAACATAAATAAGTTCTTTTTACACTTTGGTAGAGAATGGCGGTAAATTGCAGCTTTCTTCTCCCACCTGACTGGGTTTCACACCTTACAATAAGTGTTCCTAATGCCTCTGCAATCAGAGAGAGCAGGGCTCTTGGCATCTATCTGTCAATCTGTACATACTATCACCTCTAAACCTGTTTCCCCTCAGCATCATAAGGGAATTGCACTATCAGTTATTTGTTTCCCTGAGGACGGGATGGGGGGGTGGGGTGGGGGGTTGATTATAACCTGGAGCAGGTTTTGGGTGAGTGGGGGGAGCATGGGGGGAGGGGTGGAGCGAGTGCAAAAACGCATGCACTGGCCTAAATATCAGGACTCATTGAAACGCCCGCAGTCCACTTCCTGCCCAAAATGGCCAACGGCCATTTTATAAAATAAACCAGTCAGGTATTTCTTTAGACCGGCAGCCAGAAGACCTATTTTTATTTTACCGGGACCAATCAACATGCAATGTCATTCCATCGTCACTCATGCACACTGCTACTCTTTGTAGCAACGTCATGCTGCACCTTCATGACGTGACCGCTCTGCCCTTGTACATGGTCCAACATGTCATGGCTTCCAGGTAAGCGGTGGAGATGGGGTTTCGGGAGGGTCACGTGGAAGTGAAGGGGTGGGGTGGGGGGGAACGGGGGGGGGGGAGGGGATCCCAGGGCAGGGGAGGCCATTACTTTCCTTGTGGGGCCTGGAGGTGCACTCTTGCTTCTGCTGTCCCCACTTACCTGGAAGGCCTCCTCGTTCTTCCCACCAGCTGCTGAGTTGCTTCGGCCTGGCTTCCCGGCTCAGGGCCCGGTTAAGATGCCACCGGGGTCCCATTGACCTCCCAGGACCCTGATTAACAATTAAGAACGAAGCTGATTCCTGAGTCTGGCATGCTCCTCCTCCGCTGTCAAAACCAACACCCTTTCAATTGGAAGTCAGCGGGGGACGGAGCAGGAAATGGAGCCACTCCACTCCTGCCCAGCGGGGAGAGTTAAAATTCCTCCCCCTAGGGTGTCTGTCTTCCATTTTGTGACTTATTGAGGCACACGTCCTCCATTTGACCTTGAAAAATAAAATAAAGAGAGAACCATTCCTATTTGCCACAAGCATTATCTGACCAGTCCTTCATTTCCTTCGTCTTGTCTCCCGCTCAAACCCCACTCCCGGGACTCGAGCACAAAATCTAGGCTGATGCTTCAGTGGAGTGCTGGAGGAGGTTACGTAGATAGGGAGGGCCGAGGCCGTGGAGGGATTTGACCACAAGGATTTGCCTAAATGTTTTGGCAAATAGACACACTCTGGGTTCATAAGAGAAGTGGAAAAGGACGGCCATGTGCAGGGTCCTTTTCAAAATGCGGGAATGGAAAACTGGACTTTCCCTGTCTGGTTGACCACACCTGAAACCAGCCTTGGCACCTTCATGGAATCACAGAATCACAGAAAATTTACGGCACAGAAGGAGGCCATTCGGCCCATCGTGTCTGTGCCGGCTGAGAAACGAGCCACCCAGCCTAATCCCACTTTCCCGCATTTGGTCCGTAGCCCTGCAGGTCACGGCTCTTCAGGTGCACATCCAGGTATTTTTAAAATGAGCTGAGGGTTTCTGCCTCTACCACCCTCTCAGGCAGTGAGTTCCAGACCCCCACCGCCGTCTGCGTGAAAATATTTTTCCTCATTTCCGTTCTAATCCTTCTACCAATCACTTTAAATCTATGCCCCCTGGTTATTGACCCCTCTGCTGAGGGAAATAGATCCTTCCTATCCACTCTATCTAGGCCCCTCATAATTTTGTACACCTCAATCAAATCACCACTCAGCCTCCTCTGTTCCAAGGAAAACAACCCCAGCTTTTCCAATCTGTCATCATAGTTAAAATTCTCCAGTCCTGGCAACATCCTCGTAAATCTCCTCTGCACCCTCTCTCGTGCAATTACATCCTTCCTGTAATGTGGTGACCAGAACTGTGCGCAGTACTCAAGCTGTGGCCTAACCCATGTTTTATACAGTTCCAGAATAACATCCCTGCTTTTATACTCTATGCCTCGGCTAATAAAGGAAAGCATTCCATATGCCTTCTTAACCACCTTATCTACCTGTCCTGCTACCTTCAGGGATCTGTGGACATGCACTCCAAGGTCCCTCACTTCCTCTACAGCTCTCAGTGTCCTACCATTTTGTGTATTCCCTCGCCATGTTTGCTTTCCCCAAATGCATTACCTCACACTTCTCCGGATTGAACTCCATTTGCTATTGTTCTGCCCACCTGACCAGTCCATTGATATCTTCCTGCAGTCTACAGCTTTCCTCCTCACTATCAACCACACGGCCAATCTTTGTGTCATCTGCAAATTTCTTAATCATGCCCCCTACATTTAAGTCCAAATCGTTAACATATACCAAAAAAAGTAAAGGACCCAGTACTGAGCCCTGCGGCACCCCACTGGAAACAGCCTTCCTGTCGCAAAAACACCCATCGACTATTACCCTTTGCTTCCTGCCACTGAGCCAATTTTGGATCCAATTTGCCACATTCCCTTGGATCCCATGGGCCTTTACTTTCTTGACCAGTCTACCATGTGGGACTTTGTCAAAAGCCTTGCTAAAATCCATGTAGACTACAACAATCGTCACCTCCTCGAAAAATTCAATCAAGTTGGTCAGACACGAGCTCCCCTTAACAAATCCGTGCTGACCTTGTGGGAAGAACACACAAATCGTGCCGCCTCCCGGGCTGCACGTACTCCAACATCACTCAGCACCATCTGAACTGCACATGGAGTCATCTTCTGTGCTTAGAAATTATGGTATTCCCTTCACACCTTTCAAGCATGAGTCACAACTATTGTTGAATGCGTCACCATAGAAACCACACACGTTAATCTCTTGTTCTCAAATTGGGACTTTGAGGTTTGAGACAGAATAATAACCTGCTAGTGGTTTTAGGTTCTACAGATCTGAATAATGCAAAGAGAAATGATGTCAAACATTAACACACTGTCCTGTTGGGAGCAGGGAATCATGGCAGCATTGACTGTAGATATTGACTGGCACCAATAAAGATCCTTTTGACTTATTGTGCTACGAGACCCATGGTTCAGAGAAGGAAATTGGCATCACTGAAGAGCATTCAATGCAGAATGGCCTCTTGGGTGGGGCCCTCACACCTGCCAACCGTTTCCAGCCCTAACTCCTCCTGTCTACGTGGTATCCAGGGAAACAGCCGATTTGGGGCTGGTTGCAGTCACTCCATAATGCCTCACAGTTCACCTCTTCTGCACATGTGCTAAACATCACCCACACGCAGAAGAGGTGAGCCACAGTCCCGCTGTGGGCCGAAGTCAATGGAACGAAAATCGGGAGAGATGCATAACTGGTCACCAAGCCGATATTGTGCGATTTACACCATCATCTAAGGACAAAATGATCCCCCTCTCCCCCCCCCCCCCACAATGCTAGGAGTTCCCATATCCTCGGTCTCCCTGGGAGCTGCCATAGGATTGGAAGCCGGAACGCCGAGTGTGAAAAGCAAGTTTTGGGATGGCGGCGCATGGAATTTCGGAGCCGGTACTTTTACTGGGAATTTTTCAGTTGGGGAAGAAATTTCAAGATGGCGGCTCAGACCATCCTTTGGAGTGATTCGATTGGTCACTTCCTGCTACTCGCCAATTTAAGGTTGGTAACCTTCAAACGAGAAAAACCCCAATGATTTGATTCCTCAGCTTTCTGCTGCTTACTCATTCCTCGTTGATACTTACCAACAGTGTCAAACTGTTTCCAATCCATTCACGTTTACTTTATCAAACATCTGATGTCCTGAGGTGCGATCCCCTTTGAGGTGTGACGCCTTTGAAAGACGGGGTGAGAAGGACATGCACTAAGTGAAAGATTTTTACATTTAGAGATAGATAACTCAGAATATATATATATGTGGAGCTTTAACCTCTGCGCCACTGTACTCTGTACTCTTGTAAAAATGGTGATAATTAGGGACAGGCTGTAAGTGTAATCTTTTTGCAGTGATATATTGTAATGGCGTCATGTTCAAATTCAACACCGAGTCACAAACTTGTAGCCTGAAGCAGAACAGGGACGGTCATTGCTTTTTTTAAAACCCAAAACATTCTCGTAAAACATCTGTTTGGACGCGACGTGTTATAAATGAGCTTCACTTGGACCCGGATTCCAGCCCAGTGCGTACCAACAGCTGTACTGGGAGTTTGGGCTGAGATCAATTAGGCACGAGAAGGCACTCACGTCATTCCAAATCCTACAGGGTGTCCAGCAATTGCAAAAATAAATCCTAAACAGTGCAAGCTCCCCACGGTTTGCAGAACATATGTTAAGGGCTCTCTGACTCACGGTGGGTTATGGCTCTGCAAACATCAGCAGTTCTCCATTAATACTTTGCCCAAGTGGCTGTTCTTCAATCTTGAGCGAACGTCACCGTGTTATTTATCTGTCAGTGTCAGCCGGGGCTCAGTGGGTAGCACTCTAACCTCTGAGTCAGAAGGGTGTGGATTCAAGTCCCAATCCAGAGATTTAAGCACAAAATCTAAGCTGATAATCTCAGTAAAGTACTGAGGAAGGGCTGCACTGTCGGAGGTGCTGTCTTTTGGATGAGATGTCAAACCGAGGCCCCATCTGCCCTCTCAGATGGACGTAAAAGATCCCATGGCACTATTCGAAGAAGAGCAGGGGAGTTCTCCCCTGGCGTCCTGGCAAATATTTATCCCTCAACCAACATCACCAAAAACAGATTATCTGGTCATTATCACATTGCTGTTTGTGGGAGCTTGCTGTGTGCAAATTGGCTGCCACGTTTCCTACATTACAGCAGTGACTACGCTTCAAAAAGTACTTTGTTGGCCGTAAAGCGCTTTGGGACGTTCTAAGGTCGTTAAAGGTGCTATATAAATGCAAGTTCTTTCTTTCTTTCAACTGTATGTGGGAGATTCACAGCTGAGATTGTATTTTTCCCTATCCAGGGTCACCAGACAGCAATCAGGAGCAGCGATCCTGGCTGAATTTCCTCCCTTTCCTCGCTGGGAGCTCTCGACACTACTGACAATTGATAATCCTTTTATTGAAATAGATTTACAGTTAAAAATGATTCCGGGCCCAAACCACAACCAGCTTTAGGAAACAGAGAGCGTTCTATCTCCTATCTCTTCCGTCCTTGGAGGACAGCGACGCGCAGGAGTTTACTAATGACGTGAATGCAGACGTCAAGCGAAGATTTATCGGGTTTTTTTTTGGGCGAAGCATTCCCAGTTTTTTTTGTTTTCCCTAAATCATTAAAGATGAGACTGAATACATACAGGACACATTGGGCTAATCAATCAGTACACAGCCAGTAAAACATTAAGCACAGTCTACCACTGCTCTCCACTGTCTCTCTTCAGTTCACGGACTATGCGGTTATAAATCTAGGATCTCATGCCCTTCTGCAATAATCTAGTTTTCCTTCGACAATCTGTCTGCAGGCTGAGCGACTACATAACCTAGAGGACTAAGGTAGACAGAAGTATTTTGCCTGGAATTTCGGTGTTGTGGGGGCGGGGGATGGGGGTTTCTCCGGCACCGTTTTTTCAGGAGTTGCGCCGATCTCCCACCGAAGTTACAGCAGGAGAACCCTGAGGAAATTCAGGGCCATTTGCACAAGTGTCAGCTTTTACAATCTTGCCGATATAATTTCTATGACCATATTTCCCTGAAAACCGCGGTGATGTTTGAAATTGTCCCATTTGCCAAGCTCTCTTTGATTTACCACTCATTTTTGGTTGGCGTTGGGGCATTAAACTATTGGGGCTACTGCCGCCACTTTGCCAGTAAAAAAGTAACACCAGAATCCCTCCACCATCGGCGCACCGTGGCAATGCTGTGTCCTATCTACAGGATACACTGCAGCAACCCGCCAAGGCTTCTTTGGCAGCACTTCCCAAACCCGTGACCTCCACCATCCAGATGGAAAAGGGCAGCGGGTGCATGGGAACACCATCACCTCCAGGTCCCCCTCCGAGTCACACACACCATTCCGACTTGGATATATATCATCCGTTCCTTCATCGTTGTTGGGTCAAAATCCTGGAACTCCCTACCTAACAGCACTGTGGGGGAACCTTCATCATACGGACTGCAGCAGTACAAGAAGGCAGCTCACCACCACCTTCTCAAGGGGCAACTAGGGACGGGCAATAAATGCCAGCCATGCCAGCGATGCCCGCATCCCCAGAATGAACATATTTTTTAAAATGTGTGCCTAACAACAACTACTACTTGCATTTATATAGCACCTTTAACGTAGTAAAACAGCCCAAGGCGCTTCACAGGAGCGGTTATCAGACAAAATTTGACACCCAGTCACACAAGAGATATTAGGACTGGTGACCAAAAGTTTGGTCAAAGAGGTAGGTTTTAAGGAGCGTTTTAAAGGAGGAGAGAGAGGTAGAGAGGCGGAGAGTTAGACCTACTCCCCATGGATAATTCGGGCCCTGTGAGGAAAGTTCAGTGGGTTACCAGAGAATTTCTGCCCCATCGCCAACCCGCCATCGGTGGGGGGAGAATCCAGCCCGACGAGCTGCCTGCAGTTCCAAGCTCACGTTCCCTCTTTGACCCCTCCATTCCCAGTCTAATTCTGTCGCGGTTGGCCCTTTAACCAGGCTCGACGAGCAAGGATAGCTCGTTCCTGAACTTCCACGAGCCTTGTTTGTGGACGGGAGCACTCAGAACAGCAATACGAATGAATGAAAGGTGTGTTCCCGTCTTATACCCAGCTCACAAACTTGTTTTCAACAGCATCAATGCCCAGAGAGAAAACAAAGTGTCCCCGAAATGTATTGAAAAGGTTCGCTTTTCACGGTAAACAATCTCTTGGCATCCCGCAGATTTTAATTACAAATAGTGTTCTTGGAAAATGGGACCCTGTGAACTATCCCATAAATCAGTGATCTATCCTGTCTCTTTAGTCACTGATAGCAATTCATTTGTCGCCAGGATATCCGTTGAACCTGAAGTTTTCCTTTGCGGTTAACCTATCCCGAAACATAGTTCAGATAAAGAATAAGAGAGTGAAGTAAGGGTATCGAGGGATATCGAACCAAGGCGGGTAATTGGAGTTGAGGTACAGATCAGCCTTGATCTAACTGAACGGCGGAACAGGCTCGAGGGGCTGAATGGTCTCCAGTCTTCCTAAGATGCACGTTGGCAAGAATTCACAGCCATGTTCCATAGTCATCATTGTCAGAATAAAAAAAAAAGTTTAAGCTCTGAGATAATTTTCCTCATTACTGTACTGTCTATCCTGGTGCAGTTTGTCTGCCATTTAGATGCGGTCGCTGTACCCTGAACCTGACTGAGGACTTCAAATTATGCTCGTTCACAAGCAGCTACTGCGAAAAGAAATCGATACCTGGGTGAATGCCTCTTGTGTCAACTCTTACCAAATAACCAATAAAAAAACTCATTTGCGATTTGTATCCTGGCAACCAGTTTTAACTGAATTCTTTCTTGACCCGAGCCATGCTTCAGGGCGAGAGATTACTTGCCCCCATTGGTAATTTTTTTTTGTTTCTGGCATAAAGATAATTGGAAGGCTTCGATATCAAGCCATCGGATATTTGAAGGTGTAGGTGTTGAAGGCTGAGATGTTGCGCCCGGAAGTTTTCTGCTTGGCCCCGAGAGCTACTTTAGCAGCCTGCCATACGAACTATTCCTGAAAAGGTCAGGGATGTGGAAAGGGTTTTGTTTGATCTGAAGTGATCTTTTTTTTTAATGGAAAGCACCAGCCTGTTCTCACTTCACATTGTTTGGGCTGAAAGTAGGCCCGAAAATCTGCGCTCCCGCTCAGCCACCACAACGGTGGCGGTGGGGGAGCAGGCCCCGCCGGTGACCTCTGACCCCTGACCCCCAGGCAGAGTTCCTGGGGTTGGGCTATTTCAAATGTCCCACCCACGCCAGTATCGGCACATCTTGGGCGTCCGCCAGGTGGTAGGGTTGCCAACTCTGGTTGGACGTATTCCTGGAGGTTTCATCACATGACCTCTCACCTCCAACCGCCCACCCCCAGTTCAACAGCCTTTTTTATTAATCCTTCGCTTAATATTTTTATAATTAATAAATGAAAATGAAAAATCCACACAATTTTTTTAATGCCCCAATGATTATTCTCCTGGGTGTTGCTCGCAGCAGCGTCCTGGAGATTAGTCTCTCATTCCTGGAAACTCCAGGGCAATCAGGGAGGGTTGGCAACCCGACTAGATGGAGGGGTATGGAGAATGTGGCACTAGCCAGCCAGCCACTTGCCAGAGAAGCTGATAGGTCGGGCTAAGGTTTCACCAGCAAGTTGAAATTGGCTCCATTATAAGAGAGTTGATTTCAGAGTGGCAGCAGTTTATCTTCCACTGTGTTCCAGATCATGACCCTAGCCTGGGACACTCCTGCGGGCCCTATTGAGCCCCTCCACAGTACCAAACGTCAGTATCTTTCCGATGCCCGGTACATTTGGCTCTCAGGAGGTGCGAGCGGCAGGAGTTCCAGCAGATGGCACCATCGTGCCAGCCTCGCCTTCTTTTCCTGTCTTCACACTCTTTCCCCTTGGGGAGAACAGTGTGAAGTAGTGGGAGGATTCGTAGGCCGATTAACAGTCTGACAGGCCTCAACGTGAACGCTCCTTCCCTGCGCCGTAACCATCTTTATGCCAGTCTATAGGGTGGTTAGCCCTATACGGCGTTTTAACGGGCTCCCACAACCCACACGATGAGGGAGGGCCACCCACACCCACCGGACCCAAGTATCCCGCTGGATATAAACCAAGAGCTCCGGTCTCTCCGCAATTGTCTAGAGTGGGGGGTTCGAATGCTGCATCTTCTGATTCAGGGGCGGGAATGCCAGCCCAAAGGTTTTGCTCCACAATGCATTCAGGTCAGACATCCGGATTGAATAAGTTGCCAGGGTAACAGCTTGGTGAGCTCGATTGGCAGATAGCTCAGTTGTACACTTGACACAAAGTGCTCTTAATCAATCCTAAAGGTTAGCGGATTGGCCGACATTATCCAATGAAAAAGCGGGAATTTCTTAAAGGCGTAGCAGAGACACAACTGGCCGATGCCAATTTAACATGGATCTACCCTAACGACTCAAAACCGCACAAAACCAAGGGAAAATTGCTATTTTTACACGAGATTTAATCTCAGTTTAATGGGACGAAAACCCACTGTAATAGAAGGTGTAATGACTGTCAATCTCATTGTAATAGAAAGTGTAATGAGAGATGTAATAAGTGTAAATCCCAATGTAATGGAGCTGTAATGATGGTCAATCTCATTATTATGGGAAGGATAAGGAGAGATGTAATGAGGGTAGTGGGAGGCGAAGTGAAGACTGGTCCCATTGTAATGGGAAGTGTAATGGCAGGTGTAATGAGGGTCCCACTGTTACGAGAGGCATAAAAAGGTTCACACCCACTGAGATGGGAAGTGTAACGGCAGGTGTAATGAGAGATGTAATGAGGATAATGGGAGTTGTAATGAAGACCAGTCCTTCTGTAATTTGAAGTGTAATACCAGGGTTCCACTGGTGTGAGAGGGATAAAAAGGGTCAAACCCACTGAAATGGGAAGTGTAATGAGGGTCTGTCTCATTGTAATGAGGGTGAATTGTGCTATAATGGGGTACAATGTTGACCTGTGAGTATTAATCAGAGAAATCGTTGATAAAATTAGAAGAAATTCCCTTGGGAAAAAAAAAGTAAAATGGAAGTTAGACAGTCTCGGTAACATGGCCACTGTGTATTATCTGGTCATTATCACATTGCTCTTTGTGGGATCTTGCTGTGCGCAAATTGGCTGCCGCCTTTCCTACATTATAACAGTGACCACACTTCAAAAGTACTCCATTGGCTGTACAGCTCTTTGGGACATCCCGAGGCCGTGAAAGGTGCTATATAAATCCAAGTCTTTTTATTATATAGTGATTACACAGTGGGTGTATATTATATAGAATAACATGCTGACATAAGATTGCACAGTGAATATATGCTATATTAAATAAAACCAAAACTAGATATTATTTAGAATAACAAATATACAAGATATATAGCACACCACTGCAACTATATATTACTCAAGATTTTCACAGAGCAACAAAATACAATTGAAAAGTGTGTAATTACAAGAATAAGCCTGTTATTGGTACAATACTGAGAAAGAAATCACAAATATCAAGGTCGGGGGAGGGCGAAAGACATCAGATAATTTGTAATCCTCTCCCGTTTAATTTTCCCATCTTGCCAGATGGGAGTCCTTTTTTTTTTGTAACCAGTATTTTAACAAGTATATCAAAAGCAAAAAATTCTGCGGATGCTGGAAATCTGAGCAAGTATTTAACAAGTGTAATCCATTCCACATCCTGTTAGAATCTCATTCTCGGAGCAAACCTGAAGGATTACAGTATGGGGACTGATACTGTCCAACAATCTGTGCATGGGGAGGGGGAGCAGAGGCAATAACATGGACAGGAATTGCATAACCTAATTAGTTGTGATGCTTCCTGTACGACGGTTCCCAAGGTTGGAGTGGGGGTAACAGTGATGAGCTGCTGTGTGTGAGAGTGTGTGTGAGTGTGAAGTGTGAGAGTGTGGATGTAGATGTGTGCGCTCAGTGTGAAGCTCGCAGGCTGCAGGTGCAGCCCGACACGACAGAAATCACCGCCAGCCAGACTTCAGAACAGCAGAGATTAATCCTCATCTGGCATTCGAGGCTGGCGGATGGAATCGCTGCGTGGGGAGCGGTATTAAAGATTCTGAGCTGCAACAGGTAAAGCATCCACCAGAGCTCGATCAGCCTCTCTCTCTCTCTCTCCCTCTTTGACTCTTTTTATTTTTTTTTTGTCTATCTCTGTCTCTGTCTGACAGCCTCTTTCTCTGTCTGTCGATTTCTGTCTCTGTCTGTCACTTCATAACACTGTCAGCCAGAATGTGAAAGTATTATTATTGATATATATATATATATATATGTGTGTGTCTAAATAAACCAATTTCAAAGATAGGCAACTCCGAACTACATTTCTTTTGATTGAAGTCAATATTTGTAGTTGCAGTCCTTAAAAGAAAATGTTTTTTCTATAGTAAGAGTTACAGAGATGGGGAATCTTTTTGGATGGAGGTCTGAGATTTCCCCACTGTTCTTGTAATTCTTATTTCTCTCCTCAGTGTCCCTGACTCTTCTCACTATTTATCTTGTGCTTTCCGATGAATATTTTTCAGATTCTGCCTGTCTTTTTAAAAAAGAGAAAATCCTCTGGTAGTTTCTGATAATCATTGTTCCTGTTTCCGATTTTTAAAAAAAATCTCTTGTTCTGAGGCATCGGGACTATTAGCTTTTCTCCCTTTAAGCATTTTTTTCTGATGTTTTTTCTATTGTCTACTTCAAGTTCTCTCTCTCTCTCTCTCTCATTATAACTCTCTCCCTGTTTCTAACCAAACTCTTCCTCATCCATTCCTCCCCCCCCCCCCCCACCCTTTCCATCTCTCCCTCACACATTCTTCCTCTGCCCCTCTCCAGGATATATTGGCCGTGGAGAGGATGCAGCGCAGATTCACCAGAATGATACCGGGGTTAAAAGGGTTAATTTATGAGGGCAGGTTGCGTGGACCGGGCTTGTGTTCCCTTGAGTATAGAAGATTAAGGGGTGATCTAATTGAGCTGTTTAAGATGATAGGGTAGATAGAGAGAAACTCTGGTGGGGAGAGTCCAGAACAAAGGGGGCATAACCTTAAAATTAGAGCTAGTCTGTTCAGGGGTGATGTCAGGAAGCATTTCTTCACACAAAGGGGAGTGGAAATCTGGAACTCTCTCCCCCAAAAAGCTGTTGAGGCTGGGGGTCAATTGAAAATTTCAAAACTGAGATTGATAGATTTTTGTTAGGCGAGGGTATTAAGGGTTACAGAACCAAGGCGGGTAGATGGGGTTAAGATACAGATCAGCCATGATCTAATTGAATGGCGGAACAGGCTCAAGGGGCTGAATGGCCTCCTCCTGTTTCTATGTTCCACGCAGCTCAGAGGTTTGTGAAAGATGATTTTCACTGTTCATCGATTGCGCTCCATGAACTCCTGCATCTCCTCACTCGTGTTCCTTATCCTGGAAGGAGGAGGAAGCCTCCGAAAGCTTGTGATTTTCAAATAAAACTGTTGGGCTATAACCTGGAGTTGTAAGATTCCTTACATTTGGAAAATTAAAGACCAAGATCGAGATGAACAAGATTTGTCTCCTCAGAAGGAGGAATCTAACCAAGCCTGGCCTGCCAATCAATGCAACCAGGCAACAGTTCAATCTCTCCATAGATTGTAGTTCTCACATTCTGTCACATCCTGTTCCTGAAACTCAGCTCTTTGTGTCTTGTCTCTCCTTCCTCTGCATTCGGCTCCACACTACCTAGTTTCACTAACTAGCGATTATATTTTTTCCCTTCACTGGCCTCTCGGTTCCCATTTTTTAAATCTTAATTTACACTATCTATTCCTTTCTTTATTTCAGTCTCAGTTCAGACTCAATTGTGTCAATTGACCCCAACAGTTGTCTTTTTCTCTTGTTACTTCACCTCTTTGTCTTTCATTCTTTCCCTTTTTTTTCTGATTATATGTAACCCAAAATAGCGGAACATTGCATAAATTGTCAACTGATGGCTTAATCATTGATGTGAATAATGCTGAAAACCTCCTGTATCAGAATTAATAATATTCGTTCAACTCACTCCTCAAAATTCAGTTGTCTGCGTGCGTGTGTCTCTGTGTATATGTACACACTATAAATATAACTATCTGTCTGTATCTTTACCTCGATGTTTCTATCAAAATAACTATCCGTATGTCTATCTATCTGACTGTCAAGTCTGACTCATTTGCTGTGAGACTCACTCATTTTGTTCTAAAAATGTAACCCATTCTGGGAATGAGATGCCTCCTGTTTGCTAATTTTGGAGAATAGTTACAAAGCAGAAAATGCCATCTTGTGCTCATGCCAGCTCTCGCTAAAAAGTTATAGACAGCGGGAATTTCTCCCCGCTGATGTCCTTTACTGTTAACAATATCTCCATATGTTTAAATGCACTGATCATCTGTCTCACTCGTCCGATGTCTGTCCATTTAACCCTTGTTGTCTGTGCGCATGCGCAGCACAAACCTTTTAAAAGTTGATAATGATGCATGCATCATACAGGGAACCACATGTGTACCATACAGGAGCTGTACACCATCTGTGCAAGAAGGATATATTGTTAGTATCGGCCGTGGTTCAGTGGTAGCACTCTGGCATGAGTCTGAAGGTTGTGGGTTCAAGCTCCACTCCAGAGACTTGAGCACAAAATCTAGGAGGCTGTCATTCTAATGTAGTACTGAGCGAGTGCTACACTGTCAGAGGTGCCATCTTTCAGATGGGATGTTAAAACGAGGAGGCCCTGTTTGGCTTCTCAGGTGGTCGTAAAAGATCCCATGGCACTGTTTCGTAAGAAGAGCAGGGGAGTAGTCCCCAGTGTCTCAGCCAATATTTATGCCTCAACCAACATCACTAAAAAGTAGATGATCTGGTCATTATTCTCATTGCTGTTTGTGGGAGCTTGCTGTGTGAAAATTGGCTGCTGCATTTCCCTACATTACAACAGTGACTGTACTTCAAAAAAAAGAACTTCATTACCTGTGAAGCACTTTGGGACATCCTGAGGGCATGAAAGGTGCTATATAAATGCCACGTGTGCACTCTGTACGGCCGAGGAGTGAATAGCAGCTCCTCCATCCCTAGCACCGTTTGTCCTGTGCTGTTATCTGCTCCGACACTGTGTTGGGCACACAGCATACCCAATGTGCCCAATCACGGGGAATTAACTCAGTCCTACATGAGCCCCCTGGTGCCAGATGCGCATATAGTGTTAACTTCTAACTGATGCGCATATAGTGTTAACTTCTAACTGATGCACACTACGTGTATCGGCTCATCTACAGCACATAACCTCCTTTGCTTATCTTCCTACCTTATGGTTTCATCTGCTGGGTGTTACCGTATTGATGTGTATATAGGCTTCCCCCACATATGGGCATACGTGCCAACCCAGAAAACCAGCAGAAGCCGATCAGCTGCTTCAAAAAAAAACATCAGTCAAACTAAAAACCCTAAATAAAGGCCGTGTAGTCACACTGAAAGAGCAGTGCGACACAAGCTTGACATAGATTAAGTCACATGTTTACCCAACACTCCATCACTTGTATAGTGGATGGTGGTGGCAGAAATGTCAGGATTTGTTTCTACGGTGTGATGAACCGCCCCTCGTGTCAGGATAGCCAGCACTTGTATCACTCCTTTGTGTTCTCAACACCAATTCAACCTAGTCAACTAAAGGCACTCCAGCACGCACTCCTCCGCACTTTTAATGTCTCTCCTCCCCAAAGGACTGCCCCTGATCCGAGACATTGGGTTATATAACCGCCTTGCTTGTTTTACTTAATCGGGGACACGTGTGCTGACATATTGGGGGTCTAGCTGGCTGCCACCATCCACTCCCCAAGGTCTGTGGATGCTCAGTCGTTGAGTATATTCAAGACTGAGATCGACAGATTTTTTTGGACACTAAAGGAATCAAGGGAGTGATGAGAATCGGGGATACACAAGAGGTCAGAATTGGAGGAGCGCAGAGACCTCGGAGGGGTTGTAGGGCTGGAGGAGGTTACGGAGATGGGGAGGGGAGAGGCATCTATATAAATGCAAGCGATCCTGCTACCCACAGCCGCTCTGTTTTAAGGTGCCGATGGAATCAGTGAGGGGTAACTTCAATTCGCTTCTTCCTATTAAACTGCAGCGTAGAGAGATGTATTTCTAGCTCAGCAAGCTGAAGCCCAGGAGTAATAAATACCACCCAAAGCGAGAATAGAGCATTTCAGTTTTATTTTTAGCTTTTCTCATGAAGCCAAAACAAGCTTGTGTGGAATTGGAACATGGGATAACTAAAAACCAGAACAAACTCCAAATAAAACGATAGCACTTGACCTATCCACGAAGGCAGCTGGTGGTGGAACTCACTGCACCAGACTGCTCAAATCTGGCCCCACAAATGGCCGTCATCGCAGGGGTAAGATTCAAACAAGAGCCCCATTTGGGGGCAGAGCGGTTTGATCCGGTGAGGCTTATTCCCCCCCTCCCCCCCCCCAGTGTTGCCAACTCTGGTTGGACGTATTCCTGGAGCTGTGATCACATGACCTCCTGTCTCCAACTGCCCCGCCCCCGCACTCCCACCATTGGTCGCCTGACACGTCCGTACTCGTGGCGTCCCGCCTTCCCCGGCCAATCGGAAAGTGAACAGTCTCTTCGTTACCAAATTGGATGATTTTGGACTGTCAGTCAAACAGCTTTTTTTTCCCCCCATCTCGGATTTTTTTTATAACTAATAGCCAAAGTGTTCAAACAACATTTTTTTTTAAAAACACAATTTTTTATTGCCCCTATGATTTTTTTTTCTCCCGGGTGTTGCTCGTAGCAGTGTCCTGGAGATTAGCCTTTAGTTCCTGGAGACTCCAGGGCAGTCCTGCAGGGTTGGCAACTCTACCTCCCCCTCGCCCCTCGAAGTCCGACTCACTGATCCTGTAACAGTGCTGCCCTGTGGAGAGCTACGCAGCACAGTGCTGCATAAGACACTGGAGCGGGCCAAGCAGTAGTGCAGGTGGTTCCATCAAGACTTTGCAATGTTTGGCAGAACCAGTGTACCTATCTGTACCGAAGCCTAAAAATGACTGCTTGTAATATTAGTGTCCAAATACTTCCCGTGATTCTTGTTTTGATATTAACTATTTTACCTGGGGCCTTATCTTGCTTATTTTAACTTGGGTTAATGATTCTATTAAAATAGTGAGATGAAGAATTCCATACGAACATTAAATTGCCTGAATCCTAACTTTGCAAACAGTAATTTCTAGGTTCTGGTTTCTTACCAGAAATGTAGGAATGGACAGCACCAGGGGAAAAACCGTTATGATCCATCAGGTTAGTCACAAAGTCGGGCAAATATCTAACACCACTCTCGTGCCCCTCAATCTCTTGTTAAATATCCATCCTGTTCCTCTTTAAATTATTGGCACAAGCCATCTCCCGTACCTCCCAGGTAATCCACTCCACATATTTACCACCCTCTGTATAAAGAAGGTTGGGGGGGACTGGGGTTCAAACCCCACTCTGGGCCTTGGGCACGTAGCTCAGTCTGATATTTCAGTGCAGTGCGGAGGGAGTGCTACATTGCCAGAGGTGCTGTCTTTTGGATGAGATATTGAACCGAGGCCCTGTCTGCCCTCTCAGGTTGATGTAAAATATATTATGGTGCTATTCAAAGAAAAGCAGGGGAGTCCTCCCTCTGTTCTGGCCAATATCCATCCCTCAAATAACGTCACCAAAACTGGTCATTTATTTCATTTGCTGTTCGCGGGAGCTTCCTGTGCACAAAATGGCTGGTGCACTTGTCTACACTTCAAAAGTAATTTGTTGGTCGAGAAGCACTTTGTGATTTTCTGAGGATGTGAAAGGCGCTATATAAATGCATAAATTCTCTAAATCTAAACTGTTTGAGCTGGAGTGCGTATCCTCTTGTTGTAGAGTGTGTGACCGTATTAAACATATTAACTGGGCTCGGCTTATCTGTGCCCCTTTGAATAAGATCTTCCCTGAGTCTTCTCTTCTCAAGTGAAACAATCCCACACCATAGTTACTGTGATAATAATGAGTCCTTTCTAGTAGCGCTAAGTAGAGCAGCAACAATATTGCATCAGAGCAGAAAAATATAACAATGGGGAATAGCCATTCAGTTCCCTTCATCATCCAGGATGTCCTTCAAGACCTGATCCATTTTCCAATTTTTTTTTTCCCTGCTACTGGCTTGTACCTTTACACCCTGTTTAATCAGGCGTTGATCCCATTCCTCCAACTGAGTCAGTTATTGATTAGGAAGACGGAAGAGCTCTACGGTAGTAAGAAAACAAGGAAGTGTAGGGGATGAAGGCAATTTAGTTCATCTAAGACATAAATTAACACTTCCAACAGAAAGAAAGAAAGACTTGCATTTATATACAGCGCCTTTCATGACCTCAGGACATCCCAAAGGGCTTTACGGCCAATTAAGCACTTTTTTTGAATTGTAGTCTCTGTTGTAATGTAGGGAAACACAGCAGACAATTTGTGCACAGCAAGATCCCACAAACAGCAACGAGATAATGACCAGATAATCTGTTTTAGTGATGTTGGTTGAGGGGATAAATATTGGCCAAGACACCAGGGAGAACTCCCCTGCTCCTCTTCAAAATAGTGCCATGGGATATTTTACGTCCACCTGAGGGCGGACAAGGCCTCGGTTTAACGTCTCATCCGGAAGACGGCACCATTGACAGTGCAGCACCTCCTCAGTACCGCACTGGAAGTGTCAGCCTGAATTATGCGCTCAAGGCTTTGGAATGGGACTTGAACCCATGACCTTCTGACTCAGAGGCGAGATGCTACCAACTGAGGAACAAGAAAGACATATTTATGTAGCACCTTGTATTTCCCAGAAAGATCTGAGTGCTTCATGCAGTGAATTGTTTGGAGGTGCAGGGACTATATTTCTGTAGGCAAGTTGTAAGAAGTTGCTCCTTAAGTTTAGGTTAGCTGGTGCCCTCTTGTAATCATTCATCTGGCCTCCTCTTGTGCTAAATCTCTCTCCACAGCCACCTTACCCAATCCCTTCATCATTTAAAAAAATGGTATCATGTCTCCAGTGGGAGCAGATTTACGAGCTACTCTGCACAGCTCAATTCTTATTGAAGCTCAGGTTTCTGAGCTCTCCAATAAAATCCAACTTCTGTTAACAATCTTATATGCACTACCTGTCCTGGGAGTGCTTGATGGGGCAGTGCAGAGAGAGTTTTATTCTGCGTCTAACCTGTGCTGTACCTGACCTGGGAGTGTTTGATGGGCCAGTGTAGAGTGAGTTTTACTCTGCATCTAACCTGTGCTGTACCTGACCTTTTTGATGGGCCAGTGTAGAGAGAGTTTTATTCTGCATCTAACCTGTGCTGTACCTGACCTTTTTGATGGGCCAGTGTAGAGAGAGTTTTATTCTGCATCTAACCTGTGTTGTACCTGACCTGGGAGTGTTTGATGGGGCAATGTAGTGAGTGCTTTATTTTATATCTAACCTGTTCTATACTTGAACTGGGAGTGATTGATGGGCCAGTGTAGAAGGAGCTTTACTCTGCATCTGACCTGTGCTGTACCTAACCTGGGAGTCCTTGATGGGACAGTGTAGAGGGAGTGTTACTCTGCATCTAAGCTGTGCTGTACCTGACCTGAATGTGCTTGATGGGGCAGTGTCTCTCCTCTAATCCTCTTTCCTCTCTCTCTTTATCTCACCCTCCTCACTCTTTTTCTATCTCTCTCTCTCCTCTCCCTCTTTCTGTCTGTCTCCCTCCCTCTCTGCTTTTTTAAAATCTTTCTTACTTCTTGAATCTTCCCCCTTCCTCTGCCGAAGATGCTGACTCACGCTGGTACCTGGCTCCATGGGCACTGGCCCTATCCAGTACCTCACCCGAGTGCCCGTTATCCAAGTATGAGTCGAGTCAGCAAGCACTTCTTTACACAGAGGGTAGTGGAACTCTGGAACTCTGGAACTCTGTCCTCCCTGGGGGTCAATTGAAAATTTCAAAAATGAGATTGATAGATTTTTGTCGGCAAGGGTATTAAAGGGTTATAGAACCAAGGCGGGAAGATGGAGTTAAGATACAGATCAGCCATGATCTAATGGCGGAGCAGGATCGATGGGCTGAATGACTCCTGTTTCTATGCTATAGAGGGCCAGTACAGCTGGGCCTGATTCCTACTGTTACTCTATTCAGTCAGGAGTGGGACCCCTGGCTGATTTTTTTTGCTTTCTGTTTAGTTCAGGGATGCTGGAAATAATCGTAGCCTTCCTACCACCGCCCCCCCCGGCTGAGCTAAGGTAACACAGCTCAAACCTGGGAGCAAACGTAGCACCTCCCCAGTCTCACAGCTCAGTTCCACATCGGGCAGTGCAGTTATCCTGGGTTAGGAAGGGAGAAAGCATCAGCCAGGCTTCCGATTTCTGACCGATAGCCAGTGACCCCTAGAAAGTGCACATGTGTGAACATGGAGTGAGGCAGGATCGGGATTGGCGATGATGCCCTTCATGGTCGAATAGTCTCCTACTATTCATTTCCAGGCACTCACACAAGGCACGGGCTGGGAGGGGTGGTGGGCGGGGGTTTGCTGGTGTGGAACTGGACTCTAGCAAGAGTCCATGCCTGCAGGGGAGGAGAGGAGAGGAGAGAAATCACCAGTGAACCAGTTTCTTGTGCGGTTTTGAAGAGGTTGGTAACCATGAGCATTGAGGGGGAGATAGGCTAGCGGTTCGGCACAGAGTGACAACCCATGGATTCGCCTACTTACCGAGCGCGGCACGATTCGCCACCTCGCGTGCCCGCCAAGTTGCACAAAAAGCCTTGCAGGTTCCTGAGCAGGTGACAAACCACTTGCCCGACTGAGGGATTTTAATGGAATCCAAATCAAGATGGAAAGTGTAAGCCAGAATTCGGCCTGGCTGAGAGATCCTTAGTTCCGTTCTTTCTCCAGTTGATCAACGTGTGCCAACCTTAAAGTGGCAAAGAGTAAAAAGGGTAACAAGAATGACTTCAGCTCCTGTGGGACTATTTTTTCCAAGACAACAACAACAACTTGCATTTATATAGCGCCTTTGACGTAGTAAAACGTCCGAAGAAGTTTCACAGGAGCGATTATCAAACGAACTTTGACACCGAGCCACAAAAAGGAGATATTAGGACAGGTCATTTGGGGTGGGTTTTAAGGAGCGTCTTTGAGGAAGAGAGAGAGGCGGAGAGGTTTAGGGAGGGAATTCCAGAGCTTAGGGGCCCAGGCAGCTGAAGGCACGGCCGCCAATGGTGGAGCGACGGAAATCATTCGAGGCGAATTGTACCGTGACTCACTCGCTACAGTCATCTGCAGTGAGAAGCGCAGCTGTGGAGAGCAGCAGGGAGTCATCGGAGCTGCTCGTGAATGCATTACACACAAATTGAATTAATGACACACTCTTAGGGCAGTCGTACCATCTTAATTGTCTGATCTGTGCGACATGGTCTCCTCATCCCCCTCACAGGTTTTCCGAAGCAATGAACAAATTTAATAATGGGGAGACTAATCTGTTCAGAACATTCAAACTCTGGGCCTGGGCGTGAATCTAGCCCAGGCTGATGGGGTGAAAGCCTCTGTACTGACAACAACAACTTGCGTTAATATAGCGCATTTAACATAGTAAAAACGTCCCAAGGTGCTTCACAGAAGCGTAATCAGACAAAAATTTGACATAAGGAGGAGTTAGGACGGGTGACCAAAAGCCTGGTCAAAGAGGTAGGTTTTAAGGAGCATCTTAAAGGAGGCGAGAGAGGCGGAGAGGTTTAGGGAGGGAATTCCAGAGCTTAGAACCTAGATGGCTGTAGGTACGGCCGCCAATGGTGGGGCGAAGGAAATGGGGGGGCACACAAGAGGCCAAAACTTGGAGGAGCGCAGAGATCTTGGAGGGTTGTTTGTTAAAGGCGCTTTGTAAATGCATGTCGTTATTAAGGAGAGCGTGTGAGGCATCACCAGCTATGGTGTCCCTGCCCTGTTTAATGGCAGCCGGTCGCACCCCAAGCTCTGACCCAGGTTTAAGGCACCACAGCACTGGCCCTAGGGGTCGCCAACCCCTCCCAGGATTGTCCTGGAGTCTCCAGGAATTAAAGATTAATCTCTGGGACATTGCTGCGAGCAACACCCAGGAGAAAAATCATAGGGGCATTAAAAAAAAATCCTGTGGGTTTTTTTCTCATTTTCTTTGAAGGCTTTCGTTCATTAGTTATAAAAATATTGGAGCTGGGGAAAAAAGGCGGTTTTACTGGGTGTGAGGTGAGAGGTCATGTGATGAAACCTCCAGGACTACACCCAATCAGAGTTGGCAACCATACAGATTGGCAATGTTTCAGTGTTATGCCTTGACATCTTGAAATGGATTCCTGACACGGGCTTTTGGCAGATAAATTCTCCTTCCACCCTGTTGAAAATCTCAGCCCTTCTACCAACGCAGCCAAGAGGTTCACAGCTGAGACGAGCCCTTGTATACAAAGCCCATGTTATCATTTTTTATTACATAGAATTTACAGCACAGAAACAGGCCATTCGGCTAAAAACTGGTCCATGCCGGCATTTATGCTCCACACGAGCCTCCTCCCTCCCTGCTTCATCTCACCCTGTCAGCATATCCTTCTATTCCTTTCTCCCTCATGTGTTTATCTAGCTTCCCCTTAAATGCATCGATGCTATTCGCCTCAACTACTCCTTGTGGTAGTGAGTTCCGCATTCTCACCACTCTCTGGGTAAAGGAGTTTCTCCTGAATTCCCTATTGGATTTATTAGTGATCTATTTTATATTTATAGCCCTTAGTTTTGATCTCCCCCACAAGGGGAAACATCTTCTCTACGCCTACCCTGTCAAACCCTTTCATAATTTTCAAGACCTCGATCAGGCCATCCCCTCAGCCATCTCTTTTCTAGAGAAAAGAGCCCCAGCCTGTTCAGCCTTTCCTGATAGTTACAACCTCTCAGTTCTGGTGTCATCCTTTTTTTTGCACCTTCTCCAGTGCTTTACGAAGACCTAGAGTGCCGCAGGGCACATTTAAAATGCTGCACAGTCCGTGCATCTTGTTCAATTGGTTTGCGAGTCCTTGCTGCTAAAATTAGTTCTAAAATGGACTTACAAAATAAGCTAAGCAGAGAGTGTTGTGGAGACTCCATTTTTGAAATTCCGTTCAGTAAATTATTTCAAATCTATCAGCCAGGAATTAACCCGTGAAATAAACGGGTCAGTGTCTCGGCTCACAGATCTGCTAAAGTAGTTGCATATGAATTTGTTAAGTGATCGTGAATTAGTATCGCACGTTGTAATTTCTAGCCTCTTTACCTGGGGCTTTATTTTTAAACGTTCCCAACAGAACTACAAATGCTCTAAAGTGTTGCATTTATACATCAAGGAGATGCCACAGGAACGAGCCGCGAGAGAGGGTTGGCTTTAGTGGATTGAGGCACAGGTTGTTTGTATTATCAGAAGCCGAGGCCTGAGGCCTTCTTAGCGCCAAATGGGGTTACACCTGTCGAGGAATTGGGCACCCAAATTTGTCGGATTGGGTGATTAACGTGGCCTGGTCACACCCCTGTCGCAGGCTCTGCGCCTCCTCCCCCTCACCACCGCCCACCGCCCTTGGGAATTGAGGGAGGGGGAGAGGGCAGAAATAGGCCTCCAGCCTCGGGCTTTCCAGCAGCCAGGGGGCCTACAGGCTCGGAAATGGAGGAGGAACAAAGCCAGATAGTTTTCGGTGCTTCTTCACCTTGCTGCCTTGTCTTCGCGGCCCCCGCCCCCCACCCATACTCTCCGATCTGAGGCCGTCCAGGCCTAAGGTACACTGTCAGCTTCTTGGGTGGGGGTGGGGGGGTGCCATTGAAAATGGGCTCCCTGGGATACAACCAGAGGAAATTGCGGCAGTAGGGCAGGGAATTCCCCCCCCGCCCCCACGTCTCATTACCATGGCAACGCTGGGTCTGTGCTCACTGCAGGTGAGGTCCCTGCCCCCTACCCCTCAGGGAAAGCCCTGAAAATCCCAGGCAGCGTAAAAGGCAGCGGAGATGTGTGATGGGTCGCCACCTCACTCTTCTTGATCTTTGCACCCGGTGAATAGACGTTTCCTGGGTCAGCACCCAGGAGAATCGAGGAAATTGAGGTCAGATCAACTCACAATTGGTCACAGCCGTGGCTCACTTGGTTGCATTCTCATCTCTGAGTCAGAAGATCGCGGGTTCAAGTCCCACTCCAGAGACTTGAGCACAAAACCCCAGGCCGACACTGCCAGTGCCAGAACTGAGGGGGTGCTGCACTGTCAAAGGTGCCGTCTTTCGGATGAGACATTAAACCGAGGGCCCCGGGTGCCCTCTCAGGTGGACGTAAAAGATCCCACGGCACTGTTTCGAAGAAGAGCAGGGGAGTTCCCCCTGGTGCCCTGGCCAATATTTATCCCTCAATCAACATCACTTAAAAAAAAACCAGATTATCTGGTCATTACCACATTGCTGTTTGTGGGATCTTGCTGTGCGCAAATTGGCTGCTGCGTTTCCCTTCATTGCAACAGTGACGACACTTCAAAAGTATTTAATTGGCTGTAAAGCACAACAACGTCGTGAAAGGCGCTATATAAATGCAAGTTCTTTCTTTTCTTTAACATTCTTGCATGCTTATAGTGACTGACAATAGAACATTATTGGGGACATTTGACAAATATTGCCTAATGTAACCCGTCCCATCCCCCGCCCCTGACCCCTCCCCAGTTGGAGACGGCTGAGCGCCAACAAGGGAGGGGTAAGGCAGTGGAAAACACTAAAGGAAGTTACGGACAACACTGTACCACATTTTTAATTGCTTGAAACCAGCTTCTGGGAATGAAACAGAACTCTAGATACATTTGCATATTTATGAACAATTAATATTTAAAGGAATTCAGATAAAATTCTTTTGATTTGTCGTCTGCAAAGAAAAACAAATAAAATTAAATTGCTAGAGGAATCGTCCAGCACACGAGGGATTGAAAAGCTGTTTCCCTACAATAAGGGATACTGGGACCTTAGAAACAGAGCCACATGAACCTGTGAGGGAACAAAGACTGACCAGATCAGAAGGGAACCATTTTTAGAAACACCGACAGTCCTGACGAGTCACATTCATATTTTTCAGATCACTTAGTCCCCGATCTACAGTCCCCGATCCACAAAGTTCCTAATTCACAAAGCTCCCAGTCCAAGTGACACTTGGTCTGTTTTTTGGTGTTGATTGAGGGGAAAATTATGGGTCGGACGTCAAGAGAACTCGCTGGCACTCCTTCCAATAGGACCCTGGCATCTTTAACACCTCATCTCAACCGGGCAGACGGGGCCTCAGTTTAACACCTCACCTGAAGCAGAGCGTCTCTGACAATGCAGCACTCCCTCAGTTCCGCAATGAAGTATCTGCTTCGATTATGAGACAGATTGACCCCTTCAGTTACTGCAACAACAACTTGCGTTTATATAGCGCCTTTAATGCAGTAAAACGTCCCAAGGCGCTTCACAAGAGTGATTATCAGATAAAATTTGACACCGGGCCACATAAGGAGATATTAGGACAGGTGACCAAAAGCTTGTTCAAAGAGGTAGGTTTTAAGGAGTGTCTTATAGGAGGAGAGAGAGGCGGAGAGGTTTAGGGAGGGAATTCCAGAGCTTAGGGCCTAGGCAGCTGAAGGCACGGCTGCCAATGGTGGAGCGATTAAAATTGGGGATGCGCAAGAGGCAAGAATTGGAGGAGCGCAGAGATCTCGAAGGGTTGTAGGGCTGGAGGAGGTTACAGAGATAGGGAGGGGCGAGGTCAGGGAAGGATTTGAAAACAAGGATGAGAATTTAAAAACGAGACTATCCCGGATTGGGAGCCAATGTAGGTCAGCGAGCACAGGGATGATGGGTGAACGGGACTTAGTCCGAGTTAGGATACGGGCAGCAGTTACGATGACAATCTGGCATCACCGGGACAGGCACGGGTGACAGATTTGGGCGGGGAACTATTTCACGAGCTCCCCACAACATGGCATCACTTCTGGGATTTTCCACCTGAAGTGGCACTGGGCACATGGTACATCTACCCACGTATGGGCGAACTTGCTCCCGTCATTTGTGCCTTAGCACAGCTGCTTGCAAGGAACAACGGTACAGTCCTGGTATCCAGTGTGGCTCAGGGTCACAGGGGCAGGGGTTAGATTTTAAAGAGCCTCTTTAACTAAGGTAGAGTGATCGGTTGCAGAGTGATCGCTTATTGAGTGATCGGTTGCAGAGTGATCGCTTATTGAGTGATCGGTTGCAGAGTGATCGCTTATTGAGTGATCGGTTGCAGAGTGATCGCTTATTGAGTGATCGGTTGCAGAGTGATCGCTTATTGAGTGATCGGTTGCAGAGTGATCAGTTGCAGAGTGATCGGTTGCAGTGTGATCGATTGCAGTGTGATCAATTGCAGAGTGATCGATTGCAGTGTGATCAATTGCAGAGTGATCGATTACAGTGTGATCGATTGCAGAGGGATCGATTACAGTGTGATCGATTGCAGAGTGATCGATTGCAGAGTGATCGATTACAGTGTGATCAGTTGCAGTGATCGATTGCAGAGGGATCGATTACAGTGCAATTGATTGCAGAGTGATCGACTTTAGTGTGATCGATTGCAGAGTGATCGATTGCAGAGTGATTGATTACAGTGTGATCGATTGCAGAGTGATGGATTGCAGAGTGATCAATTACAGTGATCGATTGCAGAGTGATCGATTACAGTGTGATCGATTGCAGAGTGATGGATTGCAGAGTGATCAATTACAGTGATCGATTGCAGAGGGATCGATTGCAGAGTGATCGATTGCAGAGTGATGGATTGCAGTGATCAATTACAGTGATCGATTGCAGAGTGATCGATTACAGTGATCGATTGCAGACTGATCGATTGCAGAGTGATCGATTGCAGAGTGATCGATTGCAGAGTGATCGATTGCAGTGTGATCGATTGCAGAGTGATCGATTACAGAGTGATCGATTGCAGACTGATCGATTAGAGTATGATCGATTGCAGAGTGATCGATTGCAGTGTGATCGATTGCAGAGTGATGGATTGCAGAGTGATCAATTACAGTGATCGATTGCAACCCAGCGGCAAGTTCAAAGATTTACAGTTGGAAGTAATTCCTCTCCTCCCGCCTGAGGAGGGCAATCCAGTGGCAATGTAAACGATCACGCTGCTCACCTTAATTAGTGAAATTACCCTGACCCCAGGAAGTTGGCTGGGGTCAGGGGGCACAGTCACAGGACGAGAGAGTGGGACGGGGGGGGGCGTTGGAGACAGAAGCAAAGTCCTGTCCTCCGTGTGCCAAAACATGCTTCTGTGTGTTTAAGTTCCGACATGCGGCTTAAGCCCAAAGCTTTCTGATGCAGAGGCATGAGTACTATCGACCTGGTCAAGCTGATACTCAACCCCCCCAAATCACAAGGCCCCCTTCCTCTGAACACAACTTCCAGAGTGCACTGAGTGGGTTCAGCGAGTATAAATGGGGGTCACGGCATTTATACCTCCTCCCACCTCCCCCTGGGCCATGATTCCCCCCGCCGAACATCAAGTCATAATTTCCCAGACTGTCACTGACCCCATCTCCTCTGGAGACCCTCCCCCCGCGGCCTCCAATCTCAAAGACCCCCAACCCCGCACAGCCCGCTTCTACCTCCTTCCCAAGATCCACCAACAGGACTGCCCCAAGAGACCCATCGCTCCAGCCTGTTCTTGCCCCACGGAACGCATTTCCTCCTATCTCGACTCCATTTTTTTCTCCCCTTGTCCAGTCTCTTCCGACCTACAACTATGGTTCT
Organism: Heptranchias perlo; assembly: GCF_035084215.1. Classification (NCBI taxonomy): domain Eukaryota; kingdom Metazoa; phylum Chordata; class Chondrichthyes; order Hexanchiformes; family Hexanchidae; genus Heptranchias; species Heptranchias perlo. The sequence goes on from NC_090343.1 coordinate 7,797,132, forward strand.
TCGAACGCCCTCCGCCACTTTAATAGTTCCCCGGCCCTAACCATCTCCTTTTCACCGTGGACGTCCAGTCCCTCGACACCTCCATCCCCCACCAGGACGGCCTGCCGGCCCTCCGCTTCTTCCTTGAACGGAGGCCCAACCAGTCCCCATCCACCACCACCCTCCTCCGCCTGGCTGAGCTTGTTCTTACGTTGAACGACTTCTCCTTTGATTCCACTCACTTCCTCCAAATAAAAGGTGTCGCTATGGGAACCCGTATGGGTCCCAGCTATGCCTGCCTTTTCGTGGGATACGTGGAACATTCTTTGTTCCAGTCCTAATCAGGTCCCCTCCCTCACCTCTTTTTCCGGTACATCGATGACTGTATCGGTGCCGCTTCCTGCTCTCGCCCCGAACTGGAAAATTTCATCAACTTTGCTTCCAATTTCCACCCTTCCCTCGCCGTCACATGGTCTATCTCCGACTCTTCCCTTCCCTTCTTCGACTTCTTTATCTCCATTTCTGATTATAAGTTGGCAAACAATGTCTATTATAAGCCCAACGACTCCCACAGCTACCTTGATTACACTTCCCACCACCCTGCTTCCTGTAAGGACTCTATTCTATTCTCCCAGTCTCCATTGCATCTGTTTCGACGATGCCACCTTCCACACCAGTGCTTCCGATATGTCTTCCTTTTTCCTCAACTGAGAATTCCCTTCCACTGTAGCTGACAGGGCCCTCGACTGTGTCCTTCCCATTTCCCACATTTCTACCCTCACCCCTTCCCCTCCCTCCCAGAACCAAGATAGGGTCCCCTTGTCCTCACCTTCCATCCCACCAGCCTCCACATTCAACGAATCATCCTCCGCCATTTCCGCCACCTCCAGCGCGATCCCACCACCAAACACATCTTCCCCTCCTCCCCTTTCAGCATTCTGGACCACTCGTCAATCACTACCAACACCCACTCCCCTTCCCAAGCGCAGGAGATACAACACCTGCCCTTTCACCTCCTCCCTTCCCATCATCCAGGGCCCCAAACACTCCTTCCAGGTGAAACAGCGATTTACTTGTACTTCTTTCAATTTGGTATACTGTATTCACTGCTCACAATGCTCTACATTGGGGAGACCAAACGCAGATTGGGTGATCGCTTTTCTGAACACCTCCACTCTGTCCGTAAGCATGCCCTTGACCTACTGGTCGCTTGCCATTTTAATTCCCCATCCCACTCCCACTCTGATCTCTCTGTCCTCGGCCTCTTGCACTGTTCCAATGAAGCTCAACAGAAGCTCGAGGAACAGCACCTCATCTTTCGTTTAGGCACTTTACAACCCTCCGGACTCAACATTGATGAGACCATAACCACTGCTCACAATTTTTCGGACAGCAGGTGCTGGTAATGGTTCTGATGTTACCATTTCCAGCTCCTCTAGACCCATCTCTTGTTTCTTTACTTGTCCCATTACCACCCCCTGGTGCCTCGCACCATCATCCCTTTTTGTGATTTAATCACTGTTGCCCTCTACCCTATCACAGACCTTCCCTTTTGTTCTTTCCTCCCTCCCCTCCCCCCCTTTCCCTGGCTCTGTATTTGCTTAAAAACCTTTAACTCTTTAACATCTTCCAGTTCTGACAAAAGGTCTTCGATCTGATACGTTAACTCTGTTTCTTTCTCCACAGATGCAGCCTCACTTGCTGAGCTGTTCAAGCATTTTCTGTTTTGATATTAAATGGAATCACAATTGGTGATTTCATCTGGAAGATTCTGATGTACCTGCCCTTTCAATAAATTTCTCTGCATGTTCTGGCTGTGAATCTTTCTTACAGGTTATCAGAACCTTGCAGATTAAGTCACCGTTTGTCTTTCTTGAATTCTGGACCAGCCCAAATCAGATGGACTTAGATTCGTAAAAGTGTTTGTGACTCATCCTGAATATTTATGGGTCTGTCCTACATATTACTTGGGCGGCAAACTGAATGGCTTATTAATGGAAAATGGCCCGAAGGGGAAAAGAAATCAAACCTAGGAATGGTAATAAAGCCTAAAATTATGTTTAACTAATGAACGAATGAGCTTCAGCAATGCCAACAATATATTTCAGGAACGTCAAAGGATAATGCCTGAAAGATAAAGGGTGAAAGATAAGTCACTTTTTCCATTACACGATTTGTCTCCTCCGTTCTCTGTTTAATTACTGTGAACATTCCTCAGCCATTTCCTTATCGCCTTTGGTTGCAGCTCTCAGTACTGACATCTTTGGGTCAGGTGGTTTGCCATGACAACGTCTGCTGATGCATAGCTCCACACGTTAAATATGAATGATGTGATGAGGGACAGGGTTCTGGATCTTATTGACCATGAAGGCTGAAGGCATAGAGTTGGAGGAACGCAGAGCTCTCGGAGGGTTGTAGGGCTGGAGGAGGTTACAGAGATAGGAAGGGGGCGAGGCCATGGAGGGATTTGAACACAAGGATGAGAATTTTAAAATCGAGGCATTAGTCTACCGGGAGCCAATGTAGGTCACGAGCACAGGGGGTGATGGGTGATCGGGACTTGGTGCGAGTTAGGATACAGGCAGTAGAGTTTGGCTGAGCTCAAGTTTACGGAGGGTGCAATGTGGGAGGCCGGCCAGGAGAGCATTGGAATAGTCGAATTTGGAGGTAACAAAAGCATGAATGAGCAGCAGATGGGCTGAGGCAGGGGCGGAAGTAGGCGGTCTTTGTGATGGTGAGAATATGGGGTCTGAAAGAGGATACCTTGATGGTATGAACCTTGTATACAATTCAGGATTGGAGTCACTTGCTGCAGGAGTAGTTCACAGCACAACAATGTTAGCAGGACTACTCAATCTCTCCACAAAGGACAACCCTCTCATCCCAGGAATCAATCTAGTGAACCTTCATTGCACCATCTCTAAGGCAAGTATATCCTTCCTTAGATAAGGAGACCAAAACTGTACACAGTACTCCAGGTGAGGTCTCACCAAAGCCCTGTACAATTGTAGTAAGGCTTCCTTACTCTTGTACTCCAATCCCCTTGCAATAAAGGCCGACATGCCATTTGCCTTCCTAATTGCTTGCCGTACCTGCACGCTAACTTTCAGTGTTTCTTGTACGAGAACACCCAAATCTCTCTGAAACACCAACATTTAATAGTTTCTCATAATTTAAAAAATATTCTGGTTTTCTATTCTTCCTACCAAAGTGAATAACCTCACATTTCCCCACATTATACTCCATCAGCCACCTTCTTGCCCACTCACTCAATCTGTCTTTATCCCTTTGCAGACTCTTTGTGTCCTCCTCACTAGCTTTCTTTCCCACCTAGTTTTGTATCGTCAGCAAATTTGGGTACATTACACTCGGTCCCTTCATCTAAGTCATTAATATAGATTGTAAATAGCTGAGGCCCAAGCACTGATCCTTGTAGCACCCCACTAGTTACAGACTGCCAACCTGAAAATGACCCGTTTATCCCTACTCTCTGTTTTCTGTCCTTTAACCAATCCTCTATCCATGCTAATATAGTACCCCGAACCCCATGAGCCCTTATCTTATGTAACAAACCTTCATGTGGCACCTTATCGAATGCCTTTTGAAAATCCAAATATACCACATCCACTGCTTCCCCTTTATCTACCCTGCTAGTTACATCCTCAAAAAACTCTAATAAATTTATCAAACACAATTTCCCTTTCATAAACCCATGTTGACTCTGCCTAATCATTTTATGATTTTCTAAGTGCCCTGTTACCACTTCCTTAATAATGGATTCCAGCATTTTCCCGATGTCAGGCTAACCGGCCTGTAGTTCCCTGTTTTCTCTCTCCCTCCTTTCTTGAATAGCAGGGTTACATTTGCTACCTTCCAATCCACTGGGACCGTTCTAGAATCTAGGGAATTTTGGAAGATCACAACCAATGCATCCACTATCTCTGCAGCCACCTCTTTTAGAACCCTCGGATGTAGGCCATCAGGTTCAGGGGATTTGTTGGCTTTTAGTCCCATTAGTTTCTCAAGTACTTTTTCTCTACTGATAATAATTACTTTAAGTTCCTCACTTTCATTAGCCCCTTGGTTCCCCACTATTTCCGATTGATTTTTTGTGTCTTCTACTGTGAAGACAGATACAAAATATTTGTTTAACGCATCTGCCATTTCCTTAATCCCCATTGTAATTTCTCGTGTCTCAGCCTCTAAGGGACCGACGTTTACTTTTGCTACTCTCTTCCTTTTTACATACTTGTAGAAGCTCTTACAATCCGTTTTTATATTTCTTGCTAGTTTCCTCTCAGATTCTATTTTCTCCCTTTTAATCAATTTTTCAAGGGTAGTGGTTGGAGCAGAAATGATGCACGGACGCATGAGTATTTCATACATTCCCTCTGATGGTGAAGGAGCAGTTCTCTAGAATGTTCCTGCAGACGATTAAATAAATGGGCAGAGTCGATTGTACACTCTCTGCAGAAGGAGTGGGTGTGAGCAGCTGAATGGGGTTTTTTCCTCTTTCTCCTCCGCGGAGAAAACTAAAGGTCATAATTATAAAATAGTCGCTAATAAATCCAATAGGGAAATCGGGAGAAACTTCTTTACCCAGAGAGTGGTGAGAATGTGGAACTCGCTCCCACAAGGAGTAGTTGAGACGAATAGCATCGATGCCTTTAAGGGGAAGCTGGATAAACACATGAGGGAGAAAGGAATAGAAGGACATGCTGATAGGGTGAGATGAAGTAGGTTGGGAGGAGGCTCGTGTGGAGCATAAATGCCCACATTGGCCAGATGGGCCGAATGGCCTGTTTCTGTGCTGTAGTTTCGATGTAACTCAATGGTTTCTCTGTTGATCAAAAAGCTCGTTCTGTATTTTCTTTCTCTTTCCTTTCCAGTCGAACTCCATGGCGGGCTGTGCAGATTTCTGCATGTCCCCGGCTAGGGCTGGCCCAGCGGAAGAGCAGCGCTATGGGGTACGCTCGTACCTCCACCTGTTCTACGAGGACTGCACCGGCTCAATGCTGGAGGAGGATGGCTTGGACCAGCTGGACACGCAGCGCTCTTCCAGTGGGTGGCGTTCTGTCCTCTGGAAGGTAAGACTTGCTGGAGCTCTGCCAGGTCGCACTTCATGTTATCCTGAGTGATGAGGAAAGGGGAGTGGGGCTCGTACCCCAACCAAATCACAGAATCATACAGCTCAGAAGGAGGCCATTCAGCCCATCGTGCCTGTGCCAACTCTTTGAAAGAGCTATCCAATTAGTCCCACTCCCCTTCTCTTTCCCCATAGCCCTGCAAATATTTCCCCTTCAAGTATTAAACCAATTCCCTTTTGAAAGTTATTATTGAATCTGCTTCCACCGCCCTTTCAGGCAGTGCATTCCAGATCATAACAACTCACTGCGTAAAAAAAACTTCCCCTCATCTCCCCTCTGGTTCTTTTGCCAATTAACTTAATTCTGTGTTGTCTGGTTACCGACCCTTCAGCCACTGGAAACAGTTTCTGCTTATTTAATCCATCTAAACCCTTCATGATTTTGAACGCCTCTATTAAATCTCCCCTTAACCTTCTCTGCTCTAAGGAAAACGATCCCAGCTTCTGTAGTCTGTCCACGTAACTGAAGTCCCTCATCTCTTGTATCATTCCAGCAAATCTCCTCTGCACCCTCTCCAAGGCCTTGACATCCTTCCTAAAGTGCGGTGCCCAGAATTGGTACCACAATACTCCAGTTGGGGCCTAACCGGTGATTTACAAAGGTTTAGCGTAACTTCCTTGGTTTCGTATTCTATGTCTATGTTTATAAAGCCAAGGATCCCGTATGCTTTTTTTTAACAGCTTCATCAACTTGTCCTGTCACCTTCAAAGATTTGTGTACGTCCACCCCCCCAGGTCTCTGTGTTCCTGCACCGGGAACTGCTACCATCTCAGTCCTTTTCTAGGGTCTGGCCGTAAATTGAGACCCATGGGCCAGACGCACACAGACAGTGTGGGCTGTCTCCAACTCCTGACCTCTGATACTCTTTTCGGGTGAATTTTCTGACATTTTGTTGACTTAACTTCACCCTTTTCCATTTCTGTGAGCACCCTGTTTATTTTACTCACCTTTTGAACGCCAGAAAAAAGCTCCACATTGTCCCTAAAAACAACCGCCTGTCATTGGACTGACAGTTGCAATGTGTTTGAGGAGGTCGATAATTACATAGGGTGTGCAGCACAGACACAGGCCATTCGGCCCATCTGGTCTATGCCGGTGTTTATGCTCCACGTGGACCTCCTCCCTCCCTACTTCATCTCACCCTATCAGTATATCCTTCTATTCCTTTCTCCCTCATGTGCTTATCTAGTTTCCCCTTAAATGCATCCATACTATTCGCCCTCAACTACTCCTTGTGGTAGCGAGTTCCACATTCTCACCGCTCTCTGGGGGAAAGAAGTTTCTCCTGAATTCCCCATTGGATTTGCTAGTGACTATCTCATATATGCCCGAACTATATATTTTATTTGTTTTCGGCAAATTATTTTATGACTTCCTCTCCTCCCCCCATTTCCCTTTGTGATTGTTCCCAGGCATGTCTCCTGTTTCCATCCTCTTCACAAATGCCAGTCTATTGCCAGCTACCGTAGAGAGGAGCAGGAGGAGAGACTCCTGTGCAACCAAGCTCAGTGATGGCTGACAATCACTCACAAAATGGCTGCTCCCCAGCACAGAGCAGGGGGAGAACGCTAATGCTGACACCAAAAAAAAGACTGATTTTGTATCTAAGACATTTTTTATTATTTATTTCTGAATGGCATGGGATCGGAAAGGCAATATTTAAAACTTTGCTTGGCTAGAGTTTATTTAGGAACTCTCTTACCAAAGGCTTCCTCTCTTTATTAAATTGTCTGGACCTGATGTTTGTCTTAGAAACAATTTGTACAGTAAAAAAATGAGGGAAACGTGACTGATAAAAATCAACCATCAATGGTTATTATACAACAAAGTATCGACTTACTGTACTGCTCAAACAACACACAATGGGAGGCCCCTCAGGTTTACAGAGCCTGCCTTATAAACTCTCTCCAAATTAAATCATCTTGCACTCCAGCAGATAGTATACGTGTGAAAGAGCCAAAAAAATACAGGAATCTTTTCCCAAATAAATAGACAATAACTGATATCTGCGAGCATTTTTAAAGATTCATTCTTGGGATGTGGGCATCGTTGGCAAGGCTGGCATTTATTGCCCATCCCTGGTTATCCTTGAGAAGGTGGTGGCGGTGGGCCTTCTTCTTGAACCGTTGGTAGAGGTTATGATATGACTGAGTGACTTGCTAGGCCACTTCTCAGGGCAGATAAGAGTCAACCATGTTGGTGTGGGACTGGAGTCACATATAGGCCCAGACCGGGTAAGGACGGCAGGTTTCCTTCCATAAAGGGACATTAGTGAACATAAGAACGTAAGAACATAAGAAATAGGAGCAGGAGTAGGCCAATCGGCCCCTCGAGCCTGCTCCGCCATTCAATAAGATCATGGCTGATCTGATCCTAACCTCAAATCTAAATTCATGTCCAATTTCCTGCCCGCTTCCCGTAACCCCTAATTCCCTTTACTTCTAGGAAACTGTCTATTTCTGTTTTAAATTTATTTAATGATGTAGCTTCCACAGCTTCCTGGGGCAGCAAATTCCACAGACCTACTACCCTCTGAGTGAAGAAGTTTCTCCTCATCTCAGTTTTGAAGGAGCAGCCCCTTATTCTAAGATTATGCCCCCTAGTTCTAGTTTCACCCATCCTTGGGAACATCCTTACCGCATCCACCCGATCAAGCCCCTTCACAATCTTATATGTTTCAATAAGATCGCCTCTCATTCTTCTGAACTCCAATGAGTAGAGTCCCAATCCACTCAACCTCTCCTCATATGTCCACCCCCTCATCCCCGGGATTAACCGAGTGAACCTTCTTTGTACTGCCTCGAGAGCAAGTATGTCTTTTCTTAAGTATGGACACCAAAACTGTATGCAGTATTCCAGGTGCGGTCTCACCAATACCTCCCTGTTTTTATATTCTATCCACCTAGCAATAAAAGCCAACATTCCGTTGGCCTTCTTGATCACCTGCTGCACCTGCATACTAACTTTTTGATTTTCTTGCACTGGGACCCCCAGATCCCTTTGTACTGCGGTACTTTCCAGTTGGTTTTTTTTCTGATAATCTGACAGCTTCATGGATACTTTTACTGATACCACCTTTGGATGTCCCAGATTATTTTTTAACTGAATTCAAATTCTCAAACATATGGGAGCATGTTACAGACTGTTAGCCAATAAAAGATTCAAGGTGGTGCTCATGTTTACAGAATAATGGCATCCTAGGAGCAATTAGAGGCTTCGTTGAGTTTTAGTTGGCTTATATGAAGAATAATGGACCCTGGGCTTGGTTACGTGGCAGTAATCTGATCGGGGGATACAGACAATGCTGTAAACCTAGCCAGAGCAAAGCCTGAACAGTTTGTCATTATCAGAAGCCAGAGATTAGATTTCAGCCCGGATATCATTATCTGGGCATCAGTTTTTTTTAAAATAATAATACATCCTCTGCATCTAATGGGCTGGTTTTATTTAACTTTGATTCTTTCTGTGCACTGGTTGAGGTGTGAACGCCGAGGGTGGGTTAACGCATGTGCCTATGGGGCCTGTGCCGAGGGGCCCCAGTCAAATATGGAGCCTTGTGCCAAATATGGGCCCTCCCCCCATGCCCTGGCAAAACTCACCATATCAGAAACATTTCCCACAAGCACTGGATCAAAATATTCCAGCATTTAGAATTGTGCTATGGTTTGCTTTATCATTAACGCAGGGTGTAAACATTCTACAGGCCTATTTCTTCATGCATTTCACTGCACGTTTGTGTTTGAATGGATCGGGGAACTTGTGCTGGGAAGTGCGGAGGAGCCCCGAGTGTTTTTGTGCCGGCTCTGGTGAATGCCGACACTGATAGCCAGTGCCCTCTATTGCACTGCGCACTAAACGGTATATTCTGTAGAACAGTAATGGCACTGGGAGAGATTTCAACCCTTGCTAATGAGTCCAGGTCTATTAGCATTACTCAATATTAGTATTGATGGGAATAATATTGTATTGTATGCATCCTCATCTTATTTACTGTGTCTCACGGTCATGTCTGTTGAATTCAAGAAACCTGCAGATCAGGGTATCTCCTCCCTTCACCCCACCACCCAGCGGCCGTGCCTGCAGCCGCCTAGGCCCCATGCTCTAGAATCTCCTTCCTAAACACCCTCCTCTTCTCCTTTAAGGACCTCCATAAAGCCCACCTCT